>NW_017100942.1:731760-743048 GCF_001263275.1 Habropoda laboriosa
TAGATAGATATATTGTGTACACAGAGATGTTTTCGTCTGTGCTACAACACGCGAGAGACACCGCTGCGATTGATGTCGATTGCAACGAGGAGGGTAGCAAACAGAGGAACGCTCTGCGTGAACAGGACACGCGACAATCTTACATTTACTGTTTATCGTAATTCTGTTCTTTTTTTTTGTATTCTGCCTTGAAAAATGAGGAAGAAAAAATATTTCACCGTTCACCGAGATTTCGTTTTCTATCGATCGGTGGTCGTTCTTGGCTGGATTCGGCTCAAATCGATTGATAGGGGATAATTTCGAGGTCCGAGGGAGATTCGTGATATTGGTGTGTCTGTTGTGAGTTTGGAAGTTTTAGTCGTTTTTCGATTTCAATCAACCTTTCTTGGAGGAAAATTTTAAGAATGTAAATGTGAGCAATTATTCGCACTTTTAATGATCGGTAATGTAATTCGTGATTTATTTAGAAAGATTTTCAAAATTTGTCTGTTTCTGAACGAAATTTTGGAGTAATTGCTAATTTTGTCAATATTTCGATCTTTTGGTATTCATTCTTTTTCACTCAATATGCCAAATAGAATTTACCTAATTAATGGTTCGTAGCATGACTCACAATTTATTTACAAACATTGTTAAAATTTGCTTCTAAACCAAATTTTGGAAATTTAATACTAAATCGCTAACTGCAAATCCCTTAAGCACCCATTCTTCTCCACTCAACATACCAAATAAAATGTACCCAACTCTCCAAGTATCCAAAAGAAGCAACAAAACAAACTCACTACCGCCTAATCCCAATTACAAATCACCTAACACAAGCTACATTTCTTTCCCCGTTTCTTTTTTTCATGATCCTTCTCCCAACACACACCACTGTCGCAGGTCCCCATTCTCGAATCTCCCGAGATCCCGTATCGTTCGATTTGTCGCGGATCCTCGAGCCTAGCGTTCCACGAAAGCCGCGGCTAGCTTTCGTCGAGGCTCGTTTCTAAAAGGAGGTAGCAACAATAAAATGCAGCATACCAGAAACGTGGTCGCGCAAGGTACTACAGAATTAGTCTCTCCTCTCCAGGGAGGAGAGGATGAGGAGGCTGGATCGATGGAAACGTATAAATAACGAGAGAGTACTGGGCGCAAAAGCAACGCGCGCGTATTTTCCACCCGAGAATATTCTCTCTTTAACCCTCCTCCTTTAGAGAAAAAGAAGAAAAAAAAAACACTCTTCTATTCTCAAAAATACAACAATTTCACTCCAACAACGATAAAGTAATAATAGCGCATTGCGTGACCTCGTTTCCTTCCAAAAAGGTAAACCAAAATATACAGTTGATCGTCTTTTCCTTTTTACCCCCGTGTGTGTTTCCCGTTTTTTGCTCATCGAAGTGTTTCTTTTTTTTTTTGTTTTCGTCAGGTTTGTTTGTTTTTTCTCTTTTTTCTTTTTGTATTAAACACGCCTAGCTTTATTTAACAAGGTGAGATACAGGGTAGCTAATGTCTTGTTAAGCACACAAGCTCTGCGACATCGTTTATAAGAGACCAACATACAATTGAAGACTAACATTACCTACAAAATCCTGTGTGTATACTCTTTGAATCTTGATATATTCTCGTTAACCTCCCTTTTTTCTTTTTTTACTCGCTCGACACGATGAGAGAAAAAAAGAATCGATTTAAAGTTCTCATCGTTGCACCTTTCTCGTTCATTCTGTCTCTCTCTCATTGTTTTTTTTTTGTATTTCTTTGCACTCGCTCTCTCTCTCTCTCTCTCTCTCTTTCTCTCGCGCTTTACAGAATCTTTGTTTCATCATCGATTTTTCACGAAAATCGCCGTCAACGTGAGAAATCATTATTGTCTCCAAGAGAGAACCAAATACATATGTGTGTATACATACGGATATACTCGTATATACGTACATACACACACACGTATATATCTATATATTTATGGGGCGAGACTATACGGTATACAGAATGTGAAACGCAATATGAAGTATTCGTTACTCTACGGGCTAACACTATCGTGTCCACGATTCATCCAAATTCATCGATCGACGATCGATTCTTCTTTTTCCCTCGAGAATTGATATATTCAGTATAATCTAAGTCTTTTATCTTAAACGTTTACTTTTCAACGCGTTCTATGGATCTCACCACAGGCAAAGAACGTTTTCTATGTTATATGTAAAATACAATTAAAAAAAAAAAACAAAAATGATCTAGGAAAAGAGATCTCCAAGTAGCAAAAAATTCCTCCTTATTTTTACACAATGATATATATATATATTCGAACACGGGAGTTACTCAACTTTTAGTGACGAGTGTTTTCCTCTCAGATGATTCGTGATCACGATGATGCGTGTACGAGCGATCTATCACCCGACGATCGTAAATCTACACCCGCTCTCGATCTCTATGCAAAGGTGTCTCCCCTCTTTCTCTCTCGCTTTTTCTCGCTACGAACTAGAAATTGAGCACACAAACATCGATCTGGGAGCTCCTACGCAACCGATCGTCGTTTAAAAAGAAAAAAAGATCGACGAGTTCTCGTTCGACCGGGCGTCTTTTCCTCCCTTCTCCGTCGAGATTCTCCGGATACGATTATAATTACTACAAACCTCGCACAATTCGTTCGTATTCCCGGGTCTCTCTAAACTCCCTCGAGTCACACTCACACGCACGCACGGAACTCGGGAAGAAAAGACGATCGGCGAGGCAACGATCAACGACTTCGTCACTCTTGGTCGAAGGCGAACAAAAAAGTAAACACGATCTTTCTGTCTATTCTTTTATACCTCATGTACATGTACACGTGTCTGTGTGTCTTTGTATATGCAATGCTTGTGTGGGCGTGTATTAAGTGTGAACAAGTGTTTAATACGTATACGTATCTAAAATGTTAGTTTTTATTTTTTATTTATTTTTTTTTTCTTTCATTAACGCTAATTTAATTCTGAACTCGCTGGGAGAATCGTTACTTTCTTCTCTCTCTCTCTCTCTACATACATGTATATATATATATATACACATGTAAATCTATATATACATATACACATATAATCGAGCCGCGTTTCTTCTCGCGAATATGATTACTGTTCTGCTTTATTCGTATATAATTATCATCATTATCGTTACAATAAAACGACCACTATCGGTAAATCGATCGATTATTTTATTACTCTTTTTTTTCCGTTTTTTGCTTTATCTTCTCTCGTTTACTCGTATATCTAGCGAATACAATGTCTTCTCTATGATCACCGACGCCCATTGAAAACGCGCGCGTTACCTCGGTTCGAGGTACTTCTCGCGATAAGCTCTCTGCGATTATTCCTCAAAAACTGTTCTCATCTCTTTCTCCTTCGCTAAACACCTCTCTTCTCTGTCTTATCGTCGCGACGAAACACCTCCGGAGCAAGCGTCCGGTGTCGTTACTTTTCTTTTAAAGCACGATTACATGATTACGTGTACACGGTGCATCTAAAACAGGCCATTTTCAGCTTCTCGAGTTTTCTCTCCCTCTCATTCTCAACTCTCTCTCACACCGCGCGCTCATTCTCTCCCTCGATTTTCTTCCACGTGTAAAGTTAAAGACATAATTGAAAAATAAAGAAAAGATGAATCGTAATAACATATAAATCTCACACTCTCATTTTCTCTCTCTCTCTCTCTCTCACACACACACACACACATACACACTCACGCTGCCTTTATTTTATTCATTTTTTTTTCTCGTTTTGCCGTATCTCTCTTTCTCTACAAAATCGTTTGCCCGCACACTCGCCTCGTTTCTCTCTCTTTCTGAATTCAAGTGGTCGGCTATACAGCTACAAGAAAAAATTACATCGGAATCCCCTAAAGCTAGTATGAGAAGAGCTTCTTTTCATTTTCTGCTTCAAACATTAATCAATTAATAATTCATCATCGTAAACTGTATCATATACATATTATATGTATACATATATATTTATATATATATATTATAAAAAAGCCGTACGGTATCAAAACGCGATACTAGAATTCTCGAAAAAGGAAATACAGACAGCCGAACGCTGCTTACTACTATCAACGATTAGGAAAAAAAATTCCGGGTAAAACACGCGAAGGATAGAAACGAAAAACAGAGTAGAATTTCCATCGTCGACGAGCTAACACATGTATATGACCAAAGTTTCCCCAGGCTCGGTGGACGTGTCGCGCTCCGTGTGAATGTCCGAAAAGACTTAGCGTCGGATCTGGCCCGTGTAAAAAAGTTCCCTTCCAAAAAGACAATAATATCAAAATTACGAAAAAAAAAAAAAAAGAAAACAACATGTTAAGAAACAATGAAGAAGAAAAAAAACAAAGGTTCGAGCCGCGACAAAGAATCTTCTCTTTGTCCTCTCTCACCCTCGATTAAAACATATACGAACGTGGTAAACGCGTGAAACGGTCTATCAGGCGTGTGTGTGTGTCGTCCATGTGAATAAATCAGGTTTCGGTTGTTTGGTCCGATCCTCGGCCAAGTCTTGATCCCCGGACTCGCGCTACCCTGGCGTCCGTACGCACTTTTCTCCGATGTAAATCTCGTCGTGTTCCGTGTATGTATGATCATAGTGGCGGTGGTGGTAATTGTGGTGGTGATGAGTAATGCATGTACGTGTAATGATCTCCCTGTCGCGTCTCTCCGTTGGCTGTCCGTCACTGGCTCAGTACGGGTTGTACTTGGTGCGCTCGGATTTGAATTTGCTGCTGTCGGTGGCTCCCGGTGCGCCAGGGCTACGTAGCCTCGGCGTGAACTTGTGCGACCGGTGCACGCCGGTTGTCTGGACCGGAAGCGCGGATGCAGCCGCGCCAGCAGCACCACCTAGCAATTCCGTGAGTCCGCCGAGGGCGGTGAGGCTAGATAGGGCGTTGAGGGCGCCTGGCTTGCTTAGCAGCTGAGCCAAGGGAATGGCGCTGGCCAAGGGAGAGGCAGTGGTAGTGGTGGTAGAGGGAGAAGCACTGGCCCCGGATGCCCCGGGAGTGGTACCGCTGCCAGGGGTTTGGGTATTTTGGGCCTCTAGGTTAGCTTTCTGCAGTTCAACACTGGGGAAAAGACACAAAATGTAAAAAGGTGAGGGTGGGAACGTTCCTCTCGTATAAAAACAGTAGTATTTTTTTTTTTTTTTGTGTAAGGTGGCGTGGTGTGTGATTTTGTATTTGCCGAATACGGTGTGTACGAGTGAGAGGTGGGTATTTGAACGGCAATATATGCAGGAACCGACGGAAAAATTTTGAGGGACCCAAACGACGGGGAATCGAACCCGCGACCCTCGGGTTGGCAGGCTGGAGCTTTGGCGCGCTACACCAACGACTCCCTCGCTATTTTTCGTGGTCGGTTTCCCTTTTAAGGTATGGAGATATGGTACGTATATCGTGTGGCTTCTTTTGTTTTTAATTATCAGATACTGTGTTTCTGTGTGTTTGATAAATGAACAGAGAGAAGAAGATGAAGAAAAGAAAGAAGATAGATAGGAAATGAAAGGTGAAACGAGAAGACAGATAGAAAAAGAATGTTGTTACATCGATTAAACAGAGAGATAGATTTGACAGAGAACGTGGTTGACAGTGGTGGTGGTGGTGGTGGTCGCTAAGTGTGATATATATTGGATGAGAGTTAGAAAAAAAAAAAAAAAGTAAAGAAAGAAAAGACATCGAGTCGCAAAAAGGTTTTCAACAGGCTTCACAGAGAGAGTTATGCCACAGGTGTGTTCTATGGAGCGTGATACTCTCACGTACACCGGCTACGTGGTTGTTCGTGGGCTTTCGGGGGGCTAGGGCGTGTGGGGGAAGAGTTTTCCCGGCGTCGGGACGTGCTCCAGAAGGGCAACGAGAGAGAGACACCGTGGACCGACCACACACGACCGTTCCACCGTCTGGCGTCGTTTTTCGACTCAGCACGGTCACGTTTTGTCGGTCGCGTACACGATGAAGCCTCGAGGATCAAGTGGAACGACGTCCTGACGCCGGTTGGCGCGCTGCGGGGAGTTCTTAGCCGTCGAAAATGGCACGTGTACTCGTTAACGAAACGGATATCTCGCGGGCAAAATAGAAATTTTAGCAAAATTTCCAAATATTGAAACCTTCTAATCGAAATTTTCACGAATACACGACAGCCATTCCTCTCCGGCTCAGCAGAGCCATAATCCGTTTGCGCATGACACACACAAGACAGAGAGTTCTCGATTCTGGTACAGAAGAAAAAATAAAAACAAAAAAACAAAGCGACACAGGATATATACTTCTGGAGGATATAAAAGTAGCGATGTGATTTTCTTTTTTTTTTGTGTGAAGCAATATATGTCGTCTCTTCTTGAATTTCGGTATCGTATCAAGGATACTTTTTCTTTTTCTTTTTTTTTTGGCGGAAGCGGATCGAACGTAGCATGGCTCTGCGAGCTTTCACTGAAAAGCGGAAATCAAACTAAACGGGGCTCGGCACTTGCACTCCGCCGCGTGAACGAACGATATTATCAGAAACTGTGCGAGACAGTCTGCCGATGTAAACGATATACATATAGATACAGATAGAACGCTGATTTAGCAAATCGTAATTGGCTCGTATATCAAAACGCGCGACCGGACAGGAAACGGGATTGGACGCGGCAGAGTGCAGGTCTTAGCCACGGGAGTGCTGCAGGGGAATGATAACACGATACGTAATAATTATGACGACCAAGTTTGTGAACAGGTACAAGAAGTAAACAATTCTTTTTTTTTTCTCTTTTTTGGGGGGCGGTTGGGGATGTATGGTGAGATATATATATATATATATGTGTGTTTATATATATATACTCGGTCGCTATTTTCAAATGCAGTAGTATAAAATATATATGAGTGACAATCTGGAATAAAATATAATATGGATTATAAATTTGTAAAAAGGTGGAAGAAACAGTGTGAAAAGGGGTTACGATCCCGCGTTCAATGGCGGTTAAATATATCAATTTACTGGACACTCGGTTCGTATTTTTCTCGTGCTATTTCGAATTTGGGGGATGAATAAGACGGGGGGTTCTTTTTTTTCTTTTCTTTGGCGATTGTTTTACTTTTTCATCGAACGCGTTTTTCGACCGTCTCGAATCTCGTCGACGACTACGTTAGTAAATCGTTCTTTTCTATTTTCTTTTTTTTTTCTGTTCTTCTTTATCGGTTTTTTCGAGAGTGTCGCCATAAAGAATTATTGTAAGATGTATATTAGTCCCATAGCACGATAACTACATGTATATATTATAAACGGGGGACAAACAGAACTGCATCCGTGGACGTTCACTGTTTCAATAAGACGCAATGATCAGCAGCGAGGAAATGTAAAAATTAAAATATTAAAGATGCGACTAAGAGATACTCCTGGCGAAGTAAAATTTAAGGAACGCAGTGAAACGCTTCGTTCACAGATGATTCTTCGATAGACGATAATTTAGGCGACACTGAATTTTTTTTAAACACCTTAATTGTCACATTTTAATCGAATTTCAATGATATCGTCGGTCTGCTACAATTAACAAACCTGAGTTTTTCAGAAAATCTATTACAAAGTGTTTTTTAGCAATGAAAATATATTTTTCCCTTTCACAATTTTGGCAATTCTTTTTTACCAATGAAAACATACTTTTCCTTTGCAATTTGGCTATTTTTTTTTAGCAATGAAAAGATATTTTTCCTTTGCAATTTGGCTGATATTCTCTGACTCTCAAGGTTCTCCAATGAAACACACGATTAATCTCCCGAAACGAAACTTTCATCGATCACTATTCAAAATAACAATGAAATTGAAAAAGATCCTTCGCCAGGAGCGATCTCGATCGAGAAAAAGAAACTCTGGATCGTCGAGAACCGAACAATATCAGTAGGGTGGATTTGTTAAAAAAAAAAAAAAAAAAAAAACAAAAGGAATACTGTAGTGATGCATAAATTGCTGTATATAATATATATATATGCAGGATACTCTCGGGGATGAAAAAACTCGTCTAATTATAAACGGACCGACAAACAGTTGCTGGAATCGTTCGACTAAACGTGTCGTATCTGTCATCGTGATTGGTATATATATATATCGATAATATATATTTTCCCCCAAAGAAATCTCTTGTTTTTTTTCTCTTTTTTTTTTTTTTGCTTGAAAGGACAGCCAGCGACAATATAGGAAACAGATGTTGAGCGGAGTTGTGTCTGCAGGATACTCAGGGTACTGGACCTGGAAAGCAGGACCTGGAAACAAAGGATTAAGATATCCTCTTCCGTCGTGGGCAGACGAAGATGTCTTCCGGAGAACTCCGCGTGTAGAACGGGCGGCGAGAGGATCCCTCTGTTCGCGGTCGCTGCGACGTCTTCTCTGGCTATGTAACCTTACTTCACTACGAAAACTCTTTTCCTCACCTGTTTCTCGCTACGAGAGAACCGAGAGGTGGCAGCTCCGCGGCAACGCGTTTTCCACGCAAAGTTCAACGAGGCTTTCCCTCCGTTAACAAACATCCATTATTGTCTATCAATCGTGCGAACCATTTTCCCGCCCAGAAAACACACCGAGCCGCCGGCACCGCCACCTCTTTCACGGTATTTCACTTCAATCTGGCGTCGACGCGCCGGTCAAACAACCCCCTTTTCTCTCTCTCTCTCATCCCCGAAACAATTTTTCCTCCTCGTCGATGAAATTTTTTCACACAGCGGAAACTTACCGATTCCTCTACACCTTCTGTACGTAACGAAACAGGTGTGCATTTCTTTCTCTTTCCTGGTCTGTACACGGAGAATCGGTATACAGAAAAACGTTGCAACAATGCGATTGGACGTGAAATTGAAGATGCTTTCGAAGGATCAGATAAGATAGTACAGAGGAATTTCTGTTGCGCCCGAGTTATTCGAAACCAGCACGTCGCCGCCAGAGACAACAGTAACAATTAACAAACATGAGATAATGGGAGGTGTGTCGCGATCACGGCAATTCGACTAATTTCCCTTTTAGTCTCGCCGAGATCACCTTCGAGAACACCGAAAAGGCTAAGAAAGGTCAATTACGGGAGGAACGAGTATAACACAAAAAACAGGCGAATCGGGGTTTTGTTGTTTTTCGGTGGGTTGTGGGCGGGGTTTTCGTTAAACGGGGGCTGGTTCGGGGATGTACAGTGTGAAAAAAAGAATAAATAAATAAACGTTACTACACCGGCGACATTTATCACACAAGATCCGACGATCTTTCGGATCTGATTCGGAGAAAGAAAGAATACTATTAGAGTACAGTTAAATATGGGACTCTTTTTTTTTTTTCTTCTTCAAGGGTGGTGGTGGGTGGGTGGTGGGTGGTGATGTGTCGCGATTAATCGCAAAACGTAGCCGGGACGAGTTCGACATGTAACCGATATAGGGAACAATGGAAGAATTCTTAGAACAATATCTCCTCGAGAACAGAGAGAAAACATGAATCTGATCGGAGGGAACGTTGGACGATCCGTTACAGGCTGTTTCAGAAAAGGTGTTTCTGTATTTACATGGAGAATTTCGGAGGACTTGTTGAGAATTACTGGCGAATGTGACGAAATGTCGCGGAGATTGTACCGGGTAAAACACGTTGTGATTGTTTTCAGTATGAAAGTTACCCCTTTAACGTTTAGAGGGCCGTAAACACAAACTTGGACGCATGTAGGTTGTTTATAAGTATGAATTTTCCAATGGAAAAAACACGACCCTCTAAAGATTAATCGTAATACGATAGACGAAGGATCTTCGTGCTGAATTAACCCTTTCGCTACAGAACGCTCGAGATAAAAATTTCTCGCTGTGCACTTGGTATTCAATGGTGAGATAAGAACGAAGGCAAAATCAACTGTCTCGTGGAAGTGAAATTTCTAATTCCTTCAAATTTCTAATAAATCGCAGTATTACACGGGCGTATGTGCACGCTCTTTCTAATAAATTGCAGTATTACACAGGCGTATGTGCACGCTCTTTTTAAACAAGTAGTTACTTCAAAATCACCTTCTAATAAATTACAGTATCATACAGGCGTACGTGTACGCTTCTCGTGAACGAGTAGCTACATTTAAAAGATCCACCCTGTACACTCTCTTCGCAGCGAGAAGGTCAAATCGATCCTAAATCTACCGTCGTCGCGAAATGAAATAAAAATTACAATTTATATCTCTGAGAAACAACACGTATCGACTTTACCGGTAAATTCAACGATACATCGTCGATTCTGCTTTGTCCAACGAAAGTTACTTCCATCTAATTACGAACACGCGTTTGAAACATCCTGTACTGTAATTATTTTCACGTATCCAACGTTCCCCGTGGATCGTTGTTTTTCTTTCGATACACGGCGGGCAGAAACCGGAGCGACATCAAACTCCGGCGCCACAGTACTCACCTCATGTTGATGAGATACTGTGCCAATGCCACAGCGTCCGGATTTCCGGTTATAGTGATCGTACGATCGGTGGCGCCGCCCTCTCTCTCCTCGCAGTTGCTGATTCTGATCATTGCGCCGGAGATCTGGCGTATCTCCGCGATCTTGGTGCCACCTTTGCCGATGATGCAGCCGATCAGCTCGTTCGGCACCGACATCTCGTGCGTCTGATTGTTCGCCGCTGGCTGTTGCCTGTTCGTGTTGCTGGTTCGTAATTGGCTACCAGCGAGAGCCGCCAGTGCTGTGAAACAAAAGATTTCCGGGGTTTGTAAATCGTGTCTCGATCTGTTCGAGTGTTTTCGCGTGTTTCTTCTAAGGTCTTCTGCATATTGAGATTGACGTTTGTGCATTTTCACGTTTGTTAACACGTCGACTGCCATGGGGGTCACCGGTGACCGGCACTCGACTTGGCTGCAGCGCCGTTGCGGGTCACCGGTGACCGGCGTCGCGTAATAAAAAATTCATGTTGGCGCCATGGGCAAACCAGGTAAAATGCGCGCGGCAGTCAACGTGTTAACCCTTCGTGGTCTGAATAGTTCAGTTAGCCCGCACTCACAAGGGAACTTCGGTAACCCGAGGTGTCCGATTTTTTTGAAACTTTGTGGGTTTGTAGGGGACCCAATTTCGGTTCTTCGGGGTGAAAACAGCCCTTGAATGAAGATAAGTGTACCCTATTTCCCTGTATATCTTTAAAACTATAGTAGATATAAAAAAATGTTTATAATAAAAATTAAATGGCTTTTTATGCCTTATAAGACTGTGCTATTAAATTAATGAAAATTCTTTTTTTAAGTAAAAAATCTACCGTTGTGAAAAATTTTTCATTTTCTATCATATCGAAAAATATATCGAAAGGGCAAAGGGTCAA
>NW_017100942.1:743130-775484 GCF_001263275.1 Habropoda laboriosa
TTTAACCCTTTCGCGACTAGCGCCGGTTATATCCGGCATCCACTAAATGCTTCACACTGGCTAACGCCGGTTATATCCGGCATCCACTAAATGCTTCACACTGGCTAACGCCGGTTATATCCGGCATCCACTAAGCGCGTCGCATTGGCTCGCACCTCGGCAACTCAAAGCGAAGATTTATTTTGAAATACAGAACAAGCCCTCGACAACATTCCCTTTGTCCGATACACCCTTAAATCCTCTGCTGTTCCAACGAAATCCTCTAAGATTTGAAAAAACGCGAGACACTCTTAACGCGTATGGTGTGCACTAATGGCACGACGACCCGTTCGTTAGTGGCGTACCGATGGCTAGTTCCGCCGTCGCGAAAGGGTTAATGGAAGTTTAAACTTGAAGGATTGTACGAGCGAATCGGTGAGATCAGAAAGAGTATAAGTCAATATTAGTTAATTTTTCAGAAAGAAGAGAGTGTCTTTCTGAAAATTTAAGCAGAATATTTTTTGCAAAATTTTTATGGAATACGTATTTTCTTTATCAATAGTAGCGTATGATATTTTAATTTTGTTATCTTGTACTGTTTCCGCACTAAATTGCACAAAGTACAAAAAATTTACGAAACCATTGTGTTCTTTCTACTCTCACTCTGTAGATTATACGATTTGGCTGTTTATGCACTCGTCTGATGTATGCAAATGTGAGCAACATGTGATTCAGTGCACATCTCAATTTTCAGAAAAAAATTGGCCTAATTTATTTCCGATCTCGCCGATTCAATTGTAAACTTCTCTAAAATTGTGACAATCTCTTTCGTTCTATTTAAAGAGAACTACTTAATTCTCTTTGCAGTTCATAAAATACTCGGTACCTTGAAAATCTCTAATATAAAATACCCAAGTTTAAAAGCCACTATTAGATTTACGGTAATAAATTAAAAGATACTACTTTAATTATGAATCTTCTTTATTTCGATACGCGAGGAAGGCACGTCGCTACGCAATCAATCAAACAAACATCGACAAGACGCTGAGCGTCACCCATACTAAACAGATGGTTACTATGTTACTTCTATATATATATATTTATATTAATCTGTCTCTCAGTAATGTTGATCATTTTTGCTGTTACTATTACACAGACAGATACTCATTTCTCCTAATAATCCAACAGCCACTTTGGTCAAACAATAATTCTTCCATTCTACCAAAAAGTGATTCAAAGCCGTAAGAGTTCTTTTTACTCTCCAAGTTTAAAGGTCACTTCAGTGGAAGAATAATTGTCCAATTCCAAGCAATAATTAAAAACCATCAGAACTCAGAGATATCGAAATAAATGTTACTTTTACTTTACCGTCATCGACAAACGTGCTGTTAACACAGCCTTAAAACGAAAGACCATCTGCTTACCTGCCGGATTCAATCCCCCCGTGTTGGCAGGTGTGGCAAGGCCTCCAAGGCCCAGAGCCGCGAGTCCAGCCAACGGATTGCTACCAAGCTTACCCATCTGTAACAACGACGAACAAAATCCAACGTTCAACAAAAACACGTGTCGCCTCTTGACGATCGTTCTTTTTTTTTTTAAAGAGAAGTGCTTCAGGGGATATACGAAGACACCGATACAAAATATATCTAAAAGAATGAAAAAAAAAAAAAAAAAAAAGAAGGAAAGTATCAATCTGCCTGCTTCCTCGCGCGTCTCACATTCGAGGATCGTCGAATGAAACGGTTATAGAAAAAAGAAGGAAAAAAAAAAATTAAAAATCGAGTAATAAAAAACGACCAACAGAAAAATAGTACGATAAATAAAACGACAAGGTACACGTCTCCAGGACGAGAAGAAACAGAGAAAAGAAAGAGAAAGAAATTCTCGAAAATTGATCCATCGATCGTTACTATATCAGCTCGCGATTTTCTTTATTTTCTGTTTCCATAGTCTCTTCGATCCCGACCAGTTAGGATGTCCCGACTTCCTGGGACCCGATCCAAAACAACCAAGAGCATCGACACACTTTTCTTCGTCGGATATTTTTCCCACAATTTTCTTTTTTTTTTTTCGTCACGTCTCTCGATCACTTTTCTTTTTTATTTTTCTGAAAAATCTCACGCTCTTCTCAAGAGCTCACGCACACTCGCGTACACGCAGAAAAGTAGATACGTTTTCACAGACACACACACACATGATAAAAATCCCACGCGCGTAGAACGGAAGAGAAAACAAAAAGTACAGTGAAATTATTCGAAGGAACGTAAGAGAAAACGCGAGGCGTTCTGCACGCGAGACGAACGTCAGTCGACCTGATCGATCCTGAAATTCAAATCCGCCGGTCTCGTTTGAATTTCCTGCCGCGGATACTTCCGCCATTCGGTCGGTCAGCTCGCGGAGATTTTTGCTGTTCAGTTCACCGTTCAAACGAATTTTCAGATAAAGAGGCGAAAAAGGGAACCTATTGAATTAGACTGAATCTTGTGGCAACGAAAACTACGTTCGGTAAATTACTACGAATTAAAGGGACTGATCTAGAGATAGAGAGATAGTTTGGTGGTTGAATCGCGACTGCCAATAATGATCGATCTACGGAGGACGGTGATCTTGCGACGATCTAGTTTTCGCGTTCTGCACAAGTTTTTTCGGGGGAAATCGCTGTTTAAATGAGAAAGTTTGGTCAACCCACTATAACTGGATTTTTGATTGTTCGTTGATTCGGATGTAATCGGTTAGAGACGATGCTTTTTTTAATAAAAATTGAGAAAATTTCAATAACGAAGAAGATAAAATTGATTTCTATTTTTATTTAGAAATTTATACTTGGCAACGATATTTTCCACTAGAAACTAAGAAAATTCCAATAACGAAGAAAATAAAAAACTAATTTTCTGTTTATATTTAGGAACGACATTTCTCGCTGAAAATAGAGAAAATGTCGATGACGAGGAAAATAAAGAAACAAATATTTATTTATATTTGGAAAGGATATTTGTGACTAGAAGCTGAGAAAATTCCAACAACGAAGAAAATAAATCAAATTTCCGTTCATTTACATTTAGAAATGACATTTTTCAAATATAAGCGAATCGAGAAACCAGAACGAAGAATACTCCGATAATTACCGAAGTAATCGATAAATTTTCATTTTCCTAATAGCTAAATTTCTCTTTTAACAGATCCTCCCGTTTAATTATCGATTTTTCCGAATACCGACTGAAATTACCAAGCTCGGAGATAAAATTGCAAAAAATAGAAAAGCTTCAAAGAGACTCGAAGCGAAAAAGGCAAAAGTCTTTCAAGTGCAAACGATTAAATAAATGACATGTCACAGAGGGTTTGATAAAGAAAGAAAAAAAGAAAAACGAAAAGAAGAAACAAACTACTTTTTACTGATTACAGAAAAAAGAAGAATATGTCGATATCACTCGAGAACGTTCTTCTCCGTCGTCTGTTATGCTCTAGCAAGAGACTGGTTACGAACGAGTTACTCGGCGTATGTGTATAGCAATGTACAGCTTTTGGTATTCTGGAGATCGCTTTGCGCTATTAGGGACCGGAAGCCGAGGAATCCAGGACACTTTGTGATCCGGCTGGAGAATACCGTCTAGAACACAGCGGCGTACTATATATATTACGAGGTCGGTTCGAGAACTCGATTCCTCACCGCGAAGATTCTCTGGAAATCAATCGACTCCAGTCGACTGTGACATTAAGTCTAGCGAAAATTATGTAATTTGGGGCGTATATACGGTGGAACGACCTCGGGGGGGAATAACAGAGAGAGAAAAGAGAAGAATGAGAAGGAGGGAAGAGATTTGTCACAGCATGCATCTACGTATCTTTTCGAATTTTGGAAATTAGTTTCTTTTCTCGTTAGTTACCATTCTTTTTCTTTTTTTTTTTGCATCTACGTATCTTCTCTAACTTCGAAAATATTTTTCTGTTTCCTTGTTACAGTGGTCCCTTATCTCGTTTTTCACATATTAGAAAATTTTGAAAATTAATTCCTTTTCTCATTAGTTACACCTTGTTTCTGCATCCACGTATCTTTCCCAGTTTTGAGAATTTCTTCATTATTTTTCTTATCACGGTTGGTTCCTTATTTCTTTCCCGATATACTTTGAAATTTAATTTCTTTTCTCATTGGTTACGTTCTTTTTTCTTTTTGGATCCACGCATTTCCTCTAATTTCGAAAATTTTCTCGTTATTTTTCTTATTACAGCGATTCCTTACTTGATTTTCTATACGTTTTGAAACTTAACATCTTTCCCAGTTTTGGAAATTTTTCATTCTTTTTCCCTATATCTCCGCGAACTTTTCTTCCGACTAAAAATTATTCCAATAAGTGCAACATTAACCGAGACAATAATTCTAACTCCTTTTTTCATTATATTCACATTTACCTTGCGTCTATGTATTATATTTCCTTCAATTTTGAAAACTTTTTCCTTTCTCCCTCGTTACAGAGATTTATCACTTTTCACTGTAAATAATTCCAACGTTCTTCTTTTAACTTTCGAAAATACCTTCAGGTCGAGTGTACAAAATGATTAAAAAATTACAGAAACGTTAGATTTGTATCTGGAAAATATTCAAGTCGAATTGAAAAGCTATTTATCATTTTTAAGGCTCGAATGGTGATTCGCGTTCGATTCGGATGCTCGAGCCAGACACGAAATCAGCCGACCCATTTTTCTATTTATACTGTTCGCGTATTAATTATGAGAAACGGCCGGCAGCACGGAATTATTCGCGCGATCGATGAGTTCGCTCGGGTCGCTTCGAAACTTCAACAGCATCCACAGCTTCTCCGCCAACTTCCGTGAAATTTCGCGCATACTGCGAATAAGCAGCCTCCCTTCTCTCCTACGCTTTTCCTCAGACAAACTTGCGAACTCGTTTACTTCGTGTGCAAAATAACGAACGATTTTTGCTGTAAATTTCAACCGTTTCGGAGACTGCTCGCGCTTTGAATTGATGAGATTTTACTGTTGAGATATTTCCAACAGGATTTATACGATTTTCCAAACTTTGCTAAGCTAAATGTGTTTTTTTTTTATTCGTGAAAATAAACGACGCGTCGAAAAGTTTCAAGAATTACAAAGTAATTAGGGATTTGTTAAAAATCTTCGTTAATATCGAACGTTTCTTAACCCCTTAACATATGGCAACGTCTCAGACTCGTGGCAGAGATTCTGGCGAAGATGTGAGAAAAATAGTTAGATTAGTAAGAAAAAGTAACTGTAATACTGATTTTCGTTTGAATTTGTAAGACTGAGGATCGCTAAATGTAATTTATTTGTCACAGATTAGTTTCTGTTACCTGGTACGGTACTAAAGCAGAAAATGGCTGACGCTTAGATGCACAGTCAGAAAAGAAATCATACGTTAAGGGGTTCAAGTTTCTTCTTGATTCGGAATTATAAAAATTCTTCCATTTTGCAATGTAGCTTTTTCAAAGAAATTTTCTCGAATCGTGAAAGCAAGAATAGTGTGACTGAAGAATTAGGTTTAGATAAATCGTTCTTATAATTCGATCATTTGTATGCTTTCCTTTAATCCTGTCAGAAAAGTGTTACTTTTCTTAATTCATAAGGTTCGTCTGGGAATTTTTAAACAATTTACACTGACGTTCGTAAGTACTATGATTTGCACAGAAAGTAGAAAGTATGTGATCGAAATTACACTTCTTCGCAAAAGCTGGAATCATATATCATTAAAAATATACGAATCAAATATACGCTCATATTCGCTAAAAATATTTATTATAAATTATGAACATTATAAAATTAATTAAAAATATTTTCTTCGATAATTTCTTAGAGAATCTCAATGATTCTGCAATGACCCTTCAAATTTGCATTAGGTACATTCAGCAAGTGTCCCAATGCTCACGAACAAGAGAGTATATTTAAAAATTTTCACAATTTACTCGAATAAGTATCATTACACTGAAAAAAATTCCCCTAATTTACTCAAAAAAAAATTGAACAATTTATGTCAAAATTATCTTCCGTAATTTCAATTTTATTCAAAATGAAAAATTCCCATAATTCACTCAAGCAAAAGTATCACTGCACTGCAAAAATTTCTTCAAATTTACTAAAAAAGAAAAATTGAACGATTTACGTGGAAATGATCTCCCATTATTTTCTCCAGAATGGAAAATCCCGCTGATTAAACAGACGCAGCAGTTCTGAAACCGTTCGAATTCCAATTCACCGGGGCGAACTCATCGAAATAGTAAAACTCGTAACGCCGTCTCGTCGGAGCGTAGCGAACCAATGTAAAAGCCGCTAATTACAATGGAATCTCTCCCGTCGAGTGAAACAGAAACTGCAGCAAACGACTAATTGCTGCTGGATCGTAAGAGTGGTACGTAAATGCATACTCGTGATAACGATATACAAGTATATACATATACATAATCAAATCGAGATAAACGAACAAATAAAAAATACAAAAAAGAAAGAAACAAACGAAATAAAAAATATAGAATGCATTCTCTCTTGCTCCTTGCTGTGAACAGGACGAGATGTCTGGGGGGTTTTTTTTTTTTTTAAAGATCTAGGATTCTCTTCGTGTATATATAACTGTATCCTAAAACATGAAAACCGCAAGTATGATTGGTCTTCTATCAGCAGTATCATCTATACTAACCTACGGTGCACGCGCTCGATATAATTATACAATTATGTATACGTACACTGGTCGTTCGTAAGTATCGGGACACCTATTATGGTTGTACGAGGAAGTGTAGGATTGAAATCACTATTTCTTCCTGAATCGGTGAAAATATGGAGAGTGTTTAGGCTATTCATTTTGCAGCGAGTTCTTCTCGTGTATGGTGGAGTTTTGAGAAAAATTTTTGAGATTTTATTTGACGTTTTCTTTTTCTTTTTTTTTTTGTGCAATATGAAGGTTTGAGTAGATTTTTTAAATTTGCAATTGTTTTTGGATAATGGGTATACTGTGGATTTTATTATTTGTGTTATATGGGAAGGATTGTTGAGACAAATTTAAATTTAATCAGAGAGATAATTAGTGACACTGTTTTTGACATGTGACATAATCTCAACGGAGACTCCCAAAAATAGGAAAAGTTTGGGAATTTTTTTTGTGGGTAACTACTGAATGAAAGATTTCAATTTTTTTTAAGGGATGTGAATCCAACTTTCAGCTTTATTCTGTAATTTTTTGAAGTAAATTTGTTACAAAATGGAGGAATTACTGCGGAATCTCTTCTGCTAGAAAATCAATTACTGGTCACTATATAGCAGCAGAAGAAGTTTCACAATAACTCCTCCGTTTTGTAACATTTTTACTTTTAAAAAATTGCAGAAGACAGCTGAAAGTTATATTTACATCCTCCGAAAAAATGGAAATTTTTCATCAAGTATTTATCTTAAAAAAAAAATTCCCAAAATTTACCTATTTATAGACGCCTCAGATATTTCAAATTTTCCATCTCAGGATTTTCAAGATCTTGATAAATTTCTGGTAACAGCTTAGATCTGCTTCACATTCAATAAGTGTCCTTTATACTTACGAACGAGAGTGTACACGTGGTAAATTAGGGATGGGATCAAGTTCGATATGTACTTCTACGAATCCGAGTCAATTTCAATAATCGAAAGTTTCGTTTCAGGAGTTTCGATTAGTACTCATAAGGAATAAAATTTCAATGAGTATACTTACAATGTAATCATTCTATACAAGTTGGTTTCGAACCCTGAAACGAGTACCTGCAGCTTTCGAAAACGTACTTTTACAAGTATAATTTCATGTTAGAAAAAATCGAATCTTAGAAATAAGAATTGTACTTTTAAGAATTTTAATTTTAGTTATTCTATAACCATAATTTATTGCAAAGACAGCGGAGAAACGATAATCTGGAAGAGCAGAAAATTTTTTGGCAAGATACTCATACAAGTTTCATACAAAGTACTTGCAAGTACTTTTTTTTATTTCTTCAAGTACTCATAAAAGATTCGAATCTATCTCGTTTTCGAGTATCATTGTAAGTACCGTTTTTATTTTCCAAAATACTTATACAAAGAGTTCGAATTCAATCAAAATCATTGTTCAAATCTACTCGCGAGTTACTCCATCCCATCCCTACAGTGGTAATATAACGTCAAATAGAACCGTTGCGAACACCGTTTTCTTCATTTTTGATCAGCATCGTTTTCTTCCATCAAGAAGAATCATTTTGCACTACGAAAACGATCCTCCTCGATTTTCTCACGAATTCTACATTTCACGGAACCATGTCGCATTTAGGCGACAAATTAAAATCTGGAATGGTGCTCGCAAACGATACAAGTACTTTCAAAAATAGACAGAGAGACAGGGGTAAGTAAGAGGTTAGAGAGAGAGAAAAAAAAAATAATAAATAAATAATAGACTCGAGACGTATGATATTGTAATATCGTCACGAACGTTGAGAAACTTCTACCCTGCTTAAGATGGTGGAAACGTGATGTCAGGGCAGCCCACCCTCGCGCGAACTTCTTGATTCGTAGCTAAAGAGAGTGCTGGAAGCCATGCTGTTCTAAGATAGGATGGCGTGAGGACAAATGGACAACTGAGGACTTAGGCGAATAGAAACTAATGAAAATTAAGAGAAATAGAGAGAGAGAGGTGTAGATTAAGAATTAGATATAGAGAGAGAGAGAGAAAAAGAAAGCAGAGTTGAGAGAGTCAGAGAGAGAGAGAAAGTGAAAGATTGCAACAGATCGACGTTGTACCATCGTAACGTGGTCTCGGATTTTTGAAAAGTCGATATTTGGAAAAATACGATTTTTCAAAAATTTCTCTTTTTTTCCAGGAAATAAGAAGAATCGAGACAGCGTCGAGAGAAAGAAACGTTGTATCATCGTAACGTGATCTCGGATATCTGGAAATTATAATTTCCGAAAAATCGATTTTTCAAAAATCATAATATCCCTAAAATTGTATTTTTCGAAAAATCGATGTTTCAAAAATCTCTCTTTCCCCTTCTCTTCCCGGAGAAAAAAGAATCGAGGCAACGTAGAAGGAAACAAACGTTGCACCGTCATAACGCGGTCTCGGATTTTTGACAAATCATAATTTCCGAAAAATCGTATTTTTCCAAAAATTGATTTCTCAAAAATCTCTCTTTCTCTTCTCTCCCGGAGAAAAAAAGAATCGAGGCAACATAGAAGGAAATAGCGTGTCACCATTGTAACGTGTTCTCGGATTTTTGAAAAATCGTATTTTTCCAAAAATTGATTTCTCAAAAATCTCCCTTTTTCTCTTCTCTTTCAGAAAAAAAAAAAGAATCGAGGCAACGTCGAAGGAAACAAACGTTGCACCGTCATAACGCGGTCTCGGATTTTTGAAAAATCATAATTTCCGAAAAATCGTATTTTTCCAAAAATTGATTTCTCAAAAATCTCCCTTTTTCTCTTCTCTTTCAGAAAAAAAAAAGAATCGAGGCAACGTCGAAGGAAACAAACGTTGCACCGTCATAACGCGGTCTCGGATTTTTGAAAAATCATAATTTCCGAAAAATCGTATTTTTCCAAAAATCTTTTTCTTCTCTCCCAGAAAAAAAAAAATCGGGACAACGTCGATGGAACAATTTCTGCAAATCACAATTTCCGAAAAATCGATTTTCCAAAAATCTCGTTTTCTCTTCTCTCCCAGAAAGAAAAGAATCGAGACAACGTCGATAAAGACAATCCCTGACCCCGCAGAAAAAAGGAAATAAAAGAAGGGGAAGAATAGAGAAGTGTGTAAAGATACATACGAGAGAACGAGGAATCGGAAATAAGGAAGTCTCTTGCGAAGCCGTGAAAAGCGAAAGCGTGGTACGTACTTCGGAGATCGGTTCGCGTTCGTTGCCATCGTACCTTTCGCTGACTTTCGAACGGGCCAAGTGACGTCGTCGATTTACCTTCGTTTACAGCCTGCGTCTAGAACGCGTTCTGCCAACGTTTTTGCGTACGATAAACAGCTCCGTTTTGTACGTACAAGGAATAACATCAGAGAAAAGAAGGCGAAAGCTGCAAAATTGCTGGTTTCTTCATTTCTTTTGTTTTTTGTTCAGTGGTGAAAGAAAAACGCGCTACTCGCGGTGCATCGGTGAGATAATTAAAAATAAACCAAGTAGAGATAGTAGAACGCGGAATAATTTTTGGTGAGCAGCGGTGTGTTTCACAATGAAAAGCGATAGATTTTCGTTCTTTCTCTCTTCTTTTTTTTTTTTTTTTATTACACGCGAATGTGAGAGAGAAGAGCAAGCTCGCTTTAAGCTTGACCGTTGAAGGCAAGCTTGCAACGCATACACGATTAGGATTCGCGAAGTGGAAAGCAGGTGCACGTATACACATTTTAGCCTGAGTTCTTCAGGCTCTGCTGGTGACTCAACCCTTTGACGACGATGCTTCTGACGCGAGAGGGTGCAAAGTAATGAAGTTCAACTTTTCATTTCCAATTATGAGTGTTTTGTCGTGTAAAGTATTTCCTTTTTTTTTAGTCAAATATATGAGAAATCTTGGAAAAGAATTGTATATTTTCTAACAACGATTACGAAATAAATTAAGTACACGACTATATCATTTTTCGTGAAATAATACAATTAAAATTCTCACTTAACCCCTGACTGTGCACCCAAGCGTCAGCTATTCACCCTTTTAGTACAATATTTAATAAAAAAAAAAAGCTCATGTATCGCAGATTAACGAAATTTTGCAATCTTCAGTTTTGAAAATTAAATCGAAAATTGGAATTAAAATGAATTCGTCGAAATGAAATGAGTCGTCGTTACACAGCAAGGGGTTAAGAAAGTGAGTTTTCACTGAAAAAAGTTCCATTTAATTCAGCTTCCTCCGACAATAACAATTCTATCCTGAATCAACCAATTAATCTCTCAACGTTGCACACTCGATCACAGTTGCATTAGTTAATACATCGTTCCGATCGTCAAAGGGTTAACTTCCCCCCCAAGAAAGCCCTCTGAATCCAAGGAAACCCGATTGCCGCTTATCCGCGTGACGAAGCACGGTCGTGACGGTTTCGAAACGTTACCAAAAGTGGAATTAGAAGGATCGAAGACAGAGATAGGCGAGGAAAATGTGAAAAAATTCAGAACTGTCGATCAGAATTTTACTTAGAACGGAGAGAAACGAAGAAGAAAAGAAATTAGAGACAGTGTGTACAGAGAGGACAAGAAGCCAAGAATAAAATCGTGTTCTGTAAGCCGAAAGGAAGAGAAAGAGAGACAGTAGATAAATAGACGAAGACAGGAAAAAATAATTCGTATCAGGCAGAGAGAGAGAGAGAGAAAAGAAAAAATTGGAGAAACTGAGAAAAAAGAAACAGAGGAAGAATAGAGAGAGTGTGGCGAGAGGACGACGAAGAGGAAGAGAGATAGAGATATAAAGCGCAATGTATTAAATAATATACCTATATAAATCTACCTTTTCTCGTGCCACGCATGCATACTGGTCTTTGTTTTGTTGTACAACTCGTTCATTGTTCACGTCGTGGTTGTCCATACCAAACCCACCCCCAATTAGATCAGCTATAGCATGTCTCACCCCGTAGAGAGTGACATATCTCGCAAGGAAACGAAACGGAAGTAGACACAAAACGCAAAACATAGAAACGTACTAGAAATGATGAAAAAGGAAGAAGAAGATAGAAGATATTTATAAGAGAACGTAAGAGAAATTGACCATAGAAGAGACGTGTAACGTAATAGAAACAAAGAAGGAAATTCGTCCGAGTCGCGAGAGTAGGCAATTAGAAGAGCCGTGTGTGCAGTGAAGACTTGTCGGCCCACACCTTCTCTTATCGTTTTATCATATTTATCGCTGAATCTCGTGTGATTTTTCCAATCTGTTCTATTTCTTTTTTTCCTTTTCTGTATTGTCTTGTTTCTTTTCGCCGTTCTCGCATCGTCGAATCTCGAATACCGAAATCATGTGGAAGTCGGGCACCGTGTCTGTCGTCGGTCGTCGAAAAGCGCAGAGAAACAGAAGGCAGGACAGATGGCGAGAGATTAGACGATACACGCCAAACTGATAGAAGCATGTTTTATCGCATTGTGACGACGAAACTTTTGCGTGATTAATTATACGATGCACTGGAAATGTGATAGTTGAAATTCGATGGATTTGGAGACTGTGAAAAACACTTGTCGCGATGTGCTCTTTTAAATATTCTAGCGTCTGTATTTCTAGAAAATATACAGAATGCACTATCTAACTTTATCATTATTGTAGGAACCGACCCTTGTAACCAACCGGGAATCGAACCTAGGGAAAAATATTGAGGGACCCAATTGGGAATCGAACCCGGGACCTTCGGCTTAGCAAGCCGAGGCTTTGCGCGCTACGCCAACCACTCCCTCTCTATTCTCCCATCTTGGTTTCCTATTTGGGTATGTAGGCCCCGATACTACATTATAATAATATTCTAACGATAATAAATTATCATCTGAAATATTTTCGTTGTAATTAAAATTTCGCAAACATTTTTCCTACAAAGGTTGCATAAAATATAGTATTTCGCTAAAGAAAGCAAAAATAACGAAGCTGATCTTATTTTGTTAGTCCTTTGCAATGGAATAAAAATTATTGTTCAATTCTTTGTAATGAAATAAAAATTACTGTTCAATCCTTTGCAAGAGAATAAAAATTATCTTGTAATCCTTTGCAACGCAAAAAGAATTACTATTACCACATACTTGCGCCCACAAAATTACGCAATTTTCGTAGGAAGAATTTTCAGGAAATTCCGCTTGCAAACAAAAATAATTCAGATGACAAAATTAAGGGGATGCACGCTGTACGCACCGAAACGATAGGGATGAAAATTTTGGTACTGATTCGCGAGCTGGTTTATTCGAGCCAGGAGATTTTTCTATCCCTCTCTCTGTGCCTGTTTCCTTTTTTTTTTTTATTCCTCCCGGTATAGCGAGTCGTCGGACGGGAATTAAAAATTCTGACGCAAACCGAACGCGCGCGCGGCGAGAGAGTTTGTTCGGACGTGAAGCAGAGCCCCGAAACGCACCCTTTTAATAATTCAATCTGTCAACAGGCTGGAGGAAACGAGCGTTGCGTCGATGTGTTTGCGCTCGGTCCACGCACAAAAAGAGTTCCTAATTAGCAAACGTCGCCGTTAAAGCCGGTAATTATGTTTGCAGGGCGTCGTTCGCGCCGACAGATAGAAAATTCAGAATCAATTGCTTCCGCAAACGAACCTTCCCTCCCGCGCCGCGTTCATCACTGTCTCTCATCTCTCTCTCTCTCTCTTAGGTCTGTTTATGCGTTTCTATTCGTCTGCGCCCAGTCATCGTCGAGAGGGGACGAAAAAAAAAAGGGAAAAAATGCGGAAACTCGAGTGTGACTCGTTTCAACGTCGACGCGTCAAAGCTTTGCTTTTTGTATTTTTTTTTCTATCTCTTCTCCCTTTCCTTCTGTCGTTTTTGTCTCGCGGGCTTGTGTAATTAAAATTCGTTCCTTCCTGGACCGATCAATCGATGACGATTTTCGTGGAAGTTGGTAAATATGGAAATGAGAATTTTTTGAAGTTTGTTGTATTTGCTTGAAATTCTGTTTCAGACAGTGACAATAATGTTAAGATATTAGAAAATAATTTCTCAGTACCTAATGATAAAATATCGGACAAAAATTTGTCAGTGTCTAATGTTAAGATATTATTTAAAACAAATTCTCTTTCTAAAATAATTATTTTAGTTTAAGAAAAATCAGTATCTAAGGAATGTTAAGATATTATTTCAAAAATTTCTCTTTCTAAGATAATTATTTTAGTTTAAAAAAATGGGCAATTCTTTCTCATTGACGCTAAATTATTCTCTGGAAAAAAAAAGAGTGGATGAATAGTTTTCCGAAAGGACAGAATGTGCTCTGAATTTCTTACAATATTATCCAGAAGCATCCTTAGACTGTCATATCGTTAAAATTCGATCGTCATTAAGTTGATGTATCCAGGAAAGAGAGTATCGTAGTCATTTTTGAAATCCTAATTCTGACCATTTTCCAGTGCATCGATTAATTCCTCCACTATACTCGATCATCTTCTAAAACTCTATCAGAGTGGCGTTTCACAACGTCTGTCAATGGAGTCGACGACTTCGAGGCTTCTTTAGGCCCACGATTCATCGACGATTGTTTCAAAATTGTCGTGTATCCGCGATTCGCTGCTTGTCTACGTTTCATCAAATCCAACGACAAGCAATGACGAATAAATCCATCGTGCGACCCGTGAGTAAGCGTTCATGCTAAAGCAGGCTCGAGATTCTTTCCACGTGGAACAACTTAATTATGTCACCACGATGATCGTACTGGACTGAACCAAGGAAGATAGCTCGGAATCGTAAACGCAGATTAAAAAAAAACAAAACAAAAAAAAACAAAAAATAAGAGACGTTGGTAACGGTAATTCCATGGAAAGAACAGAAAGAAATTTGTTCCTCCTCACTGGTGTTTTCTTTTTTTTTAATGTGTCTGAATTGGAGCTCTTACTACTGCTGAGTACTCTCTGGTGGATACTCAATTGATACTCGGAGTACTCGGATAGCTACTCACTTTAGACCGAAGTATCTGCATACTCGCGTGATTTGGATTTAGATACTCGAATCTTGAGTGTCAGAATACTCAGATACTCGCAAGATTTGAATTCAGATACCCGAATCTTCAGTATTTGAGTACTCTCCGATAGCTACTCACTTTGGACCCGAGTATTCGGATACTCGCGTGATTTAAATTCGGATACTCGAATCTTGAGTGCCGGAGTACTGGGAAAACTACTCACTTTGGACCCGAGTATTCGGATACTCCCGTGATTTAAATTCGGATACTCGAATTTTGAGTGCCGGAGTACTGGGAAAACTACTCACTTTGGATCCGAGTATCCGGATACTTACGTGATTTGAATTCAGATACCCGAATCTTCAGTATTTGACTACTCTCCGGTAGCTACTCACTTTAGAGCCGAGTATCCGGATACTCGCGTGATTTAAATTCGGATACTCGAATTTTGAGTGCCGGAGTACTGGAAAAACTACTCACTTTGGATCCGGTTACTCGCGAGATTTAAACTCGGATATCCGAATCTTGAGTGTCAGAGTACTCGAATAACCACTCACTTGAGACCTGAGTATCCGAATACACGCGTGACTTAGATTCGAATACCCGAATCTTGAGTGTGAAAGTACTCGGATAACTACTCACTTTGGACCCAAGTATCCGGATGCTCGCATGACTTAAATTCGGATACATTCGTATTACCCTCGCGACGAGTCCATCGAATACTAAATATCCGCGTCGAACAGTCTCCTATGATATTAATTCTCACATTTTTGAATCTTAATCATTTCCCTAAACTCACTTCCTCTACTCTAAATCCAGATAAGAAAACCTTCAAATTTGAGTAATTACCAAAAAAATCCAAATCTGGATACTGAAATACTCAGATAGTAAGAGCTCCAGTCCAAACTTCGTCGAATACGAATTCTCACGAAAAGAGTATTCAACGTTGACGTGTCGACGCGCGATAAACAAGACACGAATTTTACTTCTTTCATTCCGCTCGAGTGTAATTTCTACGAATGAAGCACACTACTACCGTTCGATTCTCGTAACGAGAACCAAGCCTTGACGTTTATCGAATCCTCGATATATAAAACGAAAGTTGGAAGCTTCGGAAGACTGGTCGAAGGTGTAGTAGAGTTTGAAGTAGAGCCGTTAAACTTCAAGCTCGATAAACTGGTTTCGATCGACTACTTGACGCGCTGCGCGCCAACCATTTGCATAATACCACGGTAATGGTGATCTTGCAAGAGACACAAAGGGAAAACAGTTCAACTGTGAAGATTACCATACCGATCGTGAGCCTGAGACCACACCTTGCTCCGTGGGCTAAAATTTATGACGGTTGGACAGGTTGTTTCATTTTACCGGAGGAACAAAGGCGGATTTTCTGTATCGCTGCCAATTGACATTTCCGACGAGCATTGACATTTTGTAGTTCTTTTTAAATTCCTCGATAGTATTGCCACGTGTTGGGTGAAACTGTTTTGAAAAGTTCAGAGACGCTGCGAAATCATTTTTTCTTTTTAACGATAATTGTATCACAAAGGAGTGATCTCAAACTCGTGGTTTGTCTGTACTGCGTTTGAAAAAATGTTCCCGTGTTAAATTTTATGGTACGAAGAAACTTTTGTTACGTGGAAAAGGAAATTGCAATTTTTTGATACAATGAATAAAAAAATTACGGTGAAGATTTGGAACAAGTAGTTTTCGAATTTTTATATGATTTACTGAATTGTCTGTTACAGACAATCTTTTCCTTTCTATTTTAATTACCAAAAACAATTATGTAGCTCTTTTTTCTTGTGTTTTTCAATTTTTCATTATTTCGACTAATTTGAACTTGAAATCAATTTTCAGAATTATGTGTGTGATTCGTCTGATAACAGACAATCCTTTCCTTTTCATTTTATTTTCCAAAAACAATTATTTAACTCTTTTTTTCAGTAACTTCCACTAACTATGACGTTCAAATATAAACCGTTCTAATTATCAGAAAATATTAATAAAAGATGAACACACTTTGGGTAAGCCCAGTGAAACAAATTTCCCTTCGATACACAAAATTCTCTAAAAGCATTTAAAAAAATCAACTAACTAAAATATATTTCTCCGTACCACAAAATTTCAACACCCAATCACACAAACGTGATTCATCGACGTCAGCGCGACGAGTAAAACGTCAATGATCCATTACCAAAGGTGTAACACCTGAAAACGCGATCAATTTCCAACGCGAAGAAGTCGATCGCGTGAAACGAAAAGAACCGCGCGACAACTTTGAGAATCGTGTGAGTCGAGTACAAAAATAAGAAAAAAAACATACGAACGAACAACAAAAACAAACCTATCCTACCACTTTCGAATATTTCTTTCGTTTCCTTTTTTTTCTTAATAATTACGAGTCGTGGTTATCGCGCGTACCGTACGATCGCATTTAAATAATCAGAATTGTTCGCATGCAGAACGAGAAGTAAGTTCTCTTCGGTGCACCGTGAAAAGGAGAGACAGCAAGCGGTTCACAAAAGGCGACATCAATCCACTACCAATCGCAAGCACAAGAAAATAATTTTTTTTTTAGGGAGAGAGAAAGATAGAGAAAGAGAGAGAAAGATAGAGAGAAGAGACACACACCGAGACCATATACGGCTGGAGGATAGAATAATGTACGTCAGAAGTATCGGTGAACATTTTCAGAGAAACGGAAACAAATGAACGAACGAAGAACAAGAAAAATCCAGAGACGGCTGATACACGCAACAGACACGTGCGGATCACATAAAAAGCAAAGCACATAACCGATCACGCTATTTCGACGAGCAACCATCTCTTAATTATCAATGAAAAAAAAAAAAAATTGAAAATTTCGTTTAATTATCGATGGAAGATAAAACAGAAAAAATTGAAAAATTTCGTTTAATTATCGACGGATGATGAAGAAGAAAAATTTGAAAATTTCATAGAAAACTTGATACAGATTGAGAAGATTGCTCTCGAAACGACGCGAAATAGGAAACAAAACACAGTGGCATAAAGTGCAGCTTCGAGTTTCTCTTCCAGAATTTTCCACAGCTTTCCCCGATTTTCTTTTCCGTCTGTGAACAACAAGAGGGGAAAAGAACGCGCCGTTACGGTGAAATTGGAACCCTCGTTTTCGAGGATGATTTACTCGATGCTGCACCAAGGGACGTCGAGCAGAAAGCCAAGGTGTTTCGAGGTTCCGATGCATGTATATATGTTGGATCGGTGGGTATTGGGGGCTTGTAAAGGGGCTTTTCTAGGACGGGGACCAGGTGGCCTATACAACAGTGGAGCATTCCGGTACACGCGGGCAAACATTCTACGCGACGCTACGGCATTTGGTGAAAATTGGATATCGAATGCTTCGATGGTAACCAAGTGAACCGCGTCCGTATTGACTGTTTCGGACAGGGCTCGTCGTTTGCGGAGCATTGTACGCTGTAAATCGCAGAGCTGGCCAACAGTTTCGTTTAACAGAACGCTGAGAGCATCATCCCCCGTTCCGTTCGCCGGGTATTTACAGGAGCGAGGAATTTCATAATAATTGTTCGAGATTGTTCTTTTCTTCTGTCGAACTTGAGAAGATATTTGTGTTTCCATGTTAACTGTTAAATTATTTTGCTAATAGTGTCAGTTTGTTAAGAATATCGAGATTCGTGAGAGCGCACTTTCTTCTGAATGATTAAATTTAATTAGAATGAGAATCTCGATTTTTTGAAAACATCCTTTTCCTTTTTGTGAATTTTCTGTTTTGTTTTTTTGTTCGATGGAAAAATGGAATTTTTGTTGTATTGTGTAATATTCTAAAATGAGGACTCGTTTTCTCTAATTTTAAAAAATTTTAAACGAATAAATTCAATTACAATGACAATTTCGACTTTTTGTAAACATCCTTCTCCTTTTTGCTATATTGTGTGACATGGACTGATTTTCTCTGATTTTTAAAAATACCATCATAAAAGCTTGCATTTTTTATCAATTGAAATTTTAATTGGTTTCTATCAATTTTTTTTTTAAGCGCTTCAATTATATTAACACTCAACTGTTACTCTCAGCGATCTAACAAAACATCTCCACATACGAGACTTAATCTACAAGATGATTTTACTATTCAATTATATTTCCAAGTGAACATTTTCGGTATTTCACATAAACCCGCAATGAAATTTCATTTAATACACATACTTTTCTTCGCACGAAAAATCCCCAAAAGCAATCAAGAAAAGCAATACACATTCCATTTCGAACCCACCGCTCAAATCCGCTTCTACCAATAAAAACTAAAAAAACAAAATAAAGATAACCGCCCCGAGCCTCGCAGCCCCACCCTACGAGAGACAGAAAAAAAAAGACCCACTTCACCCTACTGTTCTCCACCATCTCCTCGTTTCACCGAATTGACAATCATCGACCGTGAAAAGCTTGCAGCAGCAGCAGCTCCCGAATACACGCGAGCAATGCTACCCCTTCGTATTTCCACCAATTACCGTATTCATCCGGTAGAGAGTGTATTTCATAATTCGAGATTAGGACGAAGAAGTAGATAGAGAAAAATAGAGAAACAGAGCGTTGCAGCTTGGAAATATGTTCGGGTATAAGGTAAGCATCGATGATATATCATCGTCGAAGATTCGTATAGGAATTCTGATTTGGCTGGTTTTGATGATGGAGTTGCGTGAAGGGATCAACACTATATAAATATATAAACAAATATATATTTATATGTATATAGATATGATAGATAAAATAGGTTCGCTTGCGCTGCTCCGTACACAACGTGTATAACAATATATACGTTGTCACAAAGAAGAAAGTGTATATACGTATATAGATAATACATGTGTGTGTACCGGTATTTTTTTTTTCATTGAAGGGTCTGGTGGTAGCATCTCTTGGGGGTTGCTGGTAACGGGAGAGGGTGGATCACGAAAAACAAAAGACTTACGGCGTCTGCCACGAGGTGTGCGGGCGGGAGGGCTGCCTGCAAGTGTCCACTCTTCAGCAGGGGGTCGGCGAGGCCTGCCACGCTGGCGTGTAAGGGGCTCGGGTGGAGAGGATGATGTGGGGTGGTAAGGTGGGCCGTGGATAGGAGCGGATGCCCGTGAGAAGCGGCAAAGGCCGAGGATGAGGGGTGGGCCGCGAAGGGCGAAGTCGTCAAAGTTTGGGTGTTCAGCGAGGGCGGGGTGGGCCCGGCAGCGGGCGCGGGCAATGGCAATACTGTACTTACGTCCGAGTGGGCGGGCACCGCGTAATTACCCTGGATGGTGTAGGCTTGCCCACCAGCCAGGATCACTGGCCCACCAACTTGGGGTTTGGGGCGATAAGGGATCGTGGCACCTTTGGGAGGGGACTGAAACAGAAAGAAACACACGCACGAGTGCGAATACACCGATCGATGACCATTCCACACTGAGGCTGGGATAACAACCCTCAGGTAGTACAGGTAACCCTTGTGTAGCAAGATACAGCTTTGATCCGTAATAAGCAACTAATATCTGGCTCGTAATAAGCAACTAACGCTTGGCTCGTAATAAGCAACTAACGCTCGTCTCGTAATAAGCAACTAACGCTCGTCTCGTAATAAGCAACTAACTCTCGGCTCGTAATAAGCAACTAACGCTCGGCTCGTAATAAGCAACTAACGCTCGGCTCGTAATAAGCACCTGTTGTACCTAATTCAACAAGTTATCCAAAGTTTTGTATTGGTTCCCGCAATTTTCAGACTGTGTTCTGTCAAAACTGTATTATAGGAGGGTCACCTGTACTTTTGGTTTCTGTGCATTTTTTGGCTGGGTTATTCATGTGTACAGGGAATAACGTCACTCTGGTCAATGTGTAATTTATAAGTACAGAGAATGATAGAAAATGACCAATATTAAATCTCTCTGCCAATGAAAATCTTGTTCTAATCGTGTGTCTTCACTTGTTTGTGAAAGGGTAAGAAGATGGAGAAGAAAATCCCACTGGATCCCTCATTTTCAGGAAGTCGAAATTTCAGCTATATCAATTTTCTCGATTTCCTGAAGATAAAGTCCAATGGACACTTTTCCTTCTTCGTCAAGCTGAACACACAGTACTCTCGAGAGCAGCTATCATAAAAATCTCTCAGACACACACATACCCTAAGTTAAGGATAACGTTTGCTGAAAAATCCAAAATTTCACAGCTCAACAGCAACCAGAAGATTTTTCTGTCCCCTAAAATCTTGCCCATTCTTCTATCCCCTAAAATCACAGACCAGAGTGACGCGAACTTAGGGTGTCTATTAGCAATGTGCGTACCTCTAGCATAACACAGCAGATGTGATATATGCACTGCGTGATGGCCTCGCTGGTACCGGATATGGTTACAGCACGTTCCGTCGAATTGGGTAGCATCTCTGAGGCGACCTGGATCGACGCGCCGGTCACCTCGCGGATCTCCTTGATCTTCGAGCCTCCCTTGCCGATCAGGGAGCCACACTGCGATGCTGGCACGATCAGCCTGAGCGTGATAGGCGGCCTTGGCACACCACCGCCGCCCTGGATGTCGTGGAACTGCGAGCACCATTCCTCGAACTTCTTGCAGATCAGCGTGAAAGCTTTGAAGATCGAGTTCGTCGGCCCGGTCACCGTCACTATTCGCTCGGGGCATGATCCGTCGGAGATGTTGATCTTCGCGCCGGACTGTGGAGCAAAAATTACAATCATTCACAGATATTTTTAACAATTCTTTCATGATTTCATGGGCAATAGTTAATTTTGTCACCATTTAAAGATGGTTAAACTCGATATGTGGATTTTTTTACGAGTTTTTCAAGAATGTTTTTATGTACTTATAACTGACAGAACTTTTGTACTTTTTGAATGTTTTGTTGAGGAATTTATAAGTGAGTTCTATAAGGTGTAATAATAAAGTTTGACGTTTCGAGAATCATTTTGCTTCCGTCAAAGTGGTAGCAAGGTAAACAGTTACGTTCATCTGGTGTGTAGCCTGATCATCCCTCTACCTGCATGCGAAAGGTAAACATTGTCAATCGAGTCAAACGGGTTCGACCTGAAATTGCTTCGTGGTGGATTTCGCAACGTAACAATGCTCCCGCATATTCAGCCGTTCTAGTGAAAGAGTTTTTAAATTTAAAATTGATTACGTGGTTGGAGCATCTCTCATATTTGCCTGATTTGTCTCCTCGTGGCATTTTTCTTTTTACTTTTCTCGAGCAAAAGGAATCGTGAAAAGAACGAAATTGGGATTAAAAAATTTTTTCATGAATTATTCTCGAAACTTTATTGTCACACCTAGTATATTTCAATACTTCCATATTGTCTAAAATATTTGTCAGATTTGCGACCAGTGAGAGGAAATTTCGAACATTTTCTATGTAATATGCTTTCACAAATTTTGGTAAGTTTAATGTCAAATGCAATGATTTTATAAAATATATGTTCTCCTATACGAAATATGTTGTATTTTTAATCACTTGAGTGGGAACGTATTACGTACGAGTAGCTTAGAATTTTTATTCAAATAAAAATATACGAAATATTTTACTTTTGTAATCTGCAAATATTCTTACAAAGTACAACACCAAAGTGCATAAAATTTCCATGGAAAAGTACTGCAAAAAACGTGTACTATGACGTGCGAGATTGTAAATTATACGGGAACTACTTAAAGTGAAAGAACATAAATTTGTGGAATTACGAAAGTGTTTACGCCGATGTAGAAACTGCAGAACATGCGTTTTCAATAAACTAATTCTTTAAGTGGTTTGAATTTATCGCCACTTTTGTGTTATTAGACCACCGCTGACGTCCATTGGAAACACAAAATTGTTAGTTCGATAACAAAGAATTACTGTACTTTCTTCACCTTTTATCTTTATTGCAATTTGCCGTGTGATATTTTACGCTGAAAGAAAATTAGGTCCTTTTAAAAAAATCAAATAAACACCGTTCGCAATTGTTTTACGTAGTTTAACATTTCGAAATGAAACACTTTTTTTTATATAGTACCTTGCAAAGCATTGCAACATTCCATTTTATTTCACGCACATATCAAAAAACCTTTACGTTGCTCTATAAAAAGGAAAGCAAAATGTGTAATAAAAAATTATGCCTAAAAATAGTAATAAATAAATTAAAATAGTAACAAGAAAAAATTGTGTCAATTTCTTTCCAATTTCAGCTGTTTCAGTAGAAAGAAATGTTTCACCTTTCGCAATCTCTTAAATTGTACACTATTTTAAAGCCGATGCGATCAAAAACAATTATCAAAATTATCATGCCATTCTAACATCCACCACGACCATTATCGCGTTTTATACCGCGCTACTGTTCGTATTACAATGTAAAATAAACGTTGTATATAAAACCATGCTTTCGCTGGTTTACGCTGTTTGCTTTCTCCAGCTGCACATACATTATTTATAATTTTGCTATGCTGTGCTGTTGCAACGTCATTATCGTGCAACGATAACCGACAATCGCGACGGTGCTTGTCGCATTTTTCAACGGTCCGATAGAGCGACACTGGCGTTTCTGGCCATTCAAGTGATTAAATACCGGACAATGGGCGTTGAATTAAACTATTGAATACTGTGTCATTGTTCGAAACCGTATTACGCTACCTGCGAAGAAGCTGAATGAAACACACGGACCTTCTCTACAACCCGAGGGAGCGGGAGAGCTCGATTAATCCTATTGTTCTGTTTAAACTCGAAATGTTATTCGTTTATCCGATGAACGCAAAGTAAGGTAAATTTCGAATCATTTTTTCCCGGGAAATTTTAAGTAATACGCTTTTAAAACGAGGAAGAAGTTTTTTAAATATTTCACGCAAGCGGAAAAGAAGAAATCTATAGATCACCAAGGATCCATAGATCACCAAAGATCCATAGATCACCAAAGATCCATAGATCACCAAAGATCCATAGACCACCAAAGATCCATAGACCACCAAAGATCCATAGATCACCAAAGATCCATAGATCATTAAAGATCCATAGATCACCAAAGATCCATAGACCACCAAAGATCCATAGATCACCAAAGATCCATAGATCACCAAAGATCCATAGATCACCAAAGATCCATAGATCATCAAAGATCCATAGATCACCAAAGATCCTCAAAGATCTATACATCATGAAAGATCTATAGACCACCAAAGATCTATACATCATGAAAGATTTATAGACCACCAAAGATCTATAGATCGTCAAAGTGTCATTTTCATATACAGCGTGGGTTTTATAATAATTATTGCTATTATTCTCATTTTAAATCAGTTTTCAGAAATATGAGAACTGAGAAAACACAATGGCACAATAAAATTGTGTAATAATAAACATTTTATAAACTCGCGGGATACGTCCATTCTTTCCCCTTTAGATTCCTGTAGATGGAACATTTTTTTTTTTTTATTTATCCCGCGTCAGAGGCTCTTTAAGCGAATACAACAACCTATGAATGTAGGTCGTTGGAAGCTATTTTAAATCTCTTTGTTACACCACCCCAACGTTGTAGTACCTGAAGAATTCGTTGTGTTGGTTAGTGAATTAGGCGCGTATCGACTATACGTTGTTCGTACAACCCGGAAAAAATAGAATTATTGCTTAGAAACGTGGATGAAACAGCTTGCAGAATTATCAATTCTAATTTAATTTCTCTCGAGACATTTATTTTAAAAAACCAACCTTTTATAGTCTTTAATAACAGACCGTCGATTAAACTGCATTTTTTATATTTTGTAAATTTAACGAAACAGATGAACGCAGAAATTCAATGAAATTGAATATTTACAAATTTTCACTGCATTTGACATTTAAGAAACAAAATTGTGATCTACTTCTCATTGTTATTTTTTTCTATCTCACATGATTATATTTTTAATAGTTCAAGTTTATAGATAATAGGGAACAATATAACTGGTTGATTGAATTTCTTAAAATTTGATGGCCAATAAACGACATTATGCGAGTAAAGTGTGAGAACGAGCGATCCTTAACACGTCGATCACCAAGCGTGTCGTGCTTAATTAAGCATCGTGTACAATAACTAATACATTGTGAAATCAGGTTAATACGATACCACCATACGCATACGAAGCCGCTATTAAATGATCTTAGAGCCTAAATTAATTGCGTGATTCATTGCTTATGTCGACAATAAATTGCAGGTAAACTGGTTACACGTCTCTCTTCCCTTGTAGAACAAATCTTTACGAAGCAAATTACAAAGTAAAAATATTATTTACTGATAACTCTCGTATAACGAGGTAGTTACGTTCTTATATGCATGTTGTGTAATATACAATCATGTTATGCAAGACTAAACATAAAAAGAAATAGCTTCGTAAACGGACAGAAAGATGAGAAAAATTTACTATTTTACGTTCACCGTTACAGAAATATTCTTTTTCGTAAATTACAAACAATAATTTTTACAGGAACGAAAAAGAAAATTCATTATTTCATGTCTATCGTTCTAGAAAAATTCTTTTTTATCAAATTTAGAACAGAGTTTCATAAATTACAGAAAATAATTTTTATAGAAAGATGAAAATTCACTATTTCATGCCTATCTTTACAGGAAAATTCGTTTTTATTAAATACGGAACAGAATTTCATAAATTACAGAAAATAATTTTTATAGAAAGATGAAAATTCACTATTTTAAGTCTATTTTTACAAGAAAATTAGCAAATATTCGTTTAATTTTTACGTGTCACGAAATTATAATTTACGAAAAAAAGAAAAAAAGTTAAATTTGTTAAATTATAGAATTATACAGTCAGAGAACCGGGAAATATGTTGTTCGAATCGAACAAGAGAAATTAATATCAGAATGCATCGCAACAACGCAACATAACATTGGCAACAGCTTCTTGCTATAACGTGTAACAAATCGACCTGTCGAATATCCGACGCGAACTAATTGCCACTGACGCCAACTTACCGAGGATGCAGTTTTCGGGATACATATATCAAAGGAGAGAGGATGACCTTAGTTTCCAGATGACTAAGTTAGACTTCCTACGAAGGCAAACTTTGAAACAGAAAGTGAGCCACGTTGATGAATATTTCTAGATACATAACTGCCGCTTGCTCAACTTATCAATGGAATGAGCCTAATGATTCATGACAATTAGACGACGAGTCATCCTGTTGCACGTTAAACGAACTTTCTTCGTTACGAAAGGGAACTTGTAAACAGTGCTTATTAAATTCAGCAAAAAAGAGAAAAAAAATAATAAAAATTTTAACGATCATTTTTACATCTTTTATTTTATTCATTTTCAATATTAATTTAGTACTGACAGTAAACAAATATTTGTATATTCTTACTCTGACCTAATTTCTACCAACGTGTGCTTCATAATTTTTTAATAAATCACACATATAAATACCCATATCTATATGAATTTTCTTCTCATTTTCGCAAAACTTTCTTCCGACTTTATCTAATTTTCAATATTAATTTAGTACCGACAGCAAACAAACATTGATATATTTCCACCAACGTGTGCTCAATAATTTTCCAATAAATTTTTTTCTCATATTCGGTCATAAAACATATCAACAAAACTCCCCCCAAAAATCTACAAAGCGCCTGGAATAAGAAACCCGCGTTACTCATACGCGCGCGACTCCTTGTACAACAAACAACACTAATTACCAGGTGATCAACGTGTCAACTCAGCCAAATCTCCATTAAATCTCGTGTCTCACCAAAAATCCTAATGTAAAGATCGTAAACAATCTCGAAGCAGAAATATACCAGAAAAAAACAAACACAGTTCATTAATTACCTCTTCCCGGAACCTCTTGACGATCTCTCCTTTCTTTCCAATGATGCTTCCGACCTCCTGCAACAAACAGAACGAACAACACCGTTAGACATAGGACAAGTAGAACCGTCGGGAGTTTTACGACGGTCAGAAACGCAACGGCGGACCATAAAATTCGAAATGTTCGCTCGATCGCTATACACTAGCGCTGGTTATACTACGTTCCATGGAACCGGTCGTAAATACCAGTCGTCTTACAACCACTGTGAAACGGTCGTTGTAACGCGTTCGCTTTTTCCGACGAATTAATGGATTTACAACGCTTCTGTGTCTCTCCTTTAACGGTTCCACACTACAAAGGAGACGGGCCTCTCTCTCTCTCTAGCGCGCGCGGTTCGAAAGCGCGCGATAATTTGAACGAGGTTGGCGCGTAGAGCGTGTGACCGATATCACGGGTCCGTTTCCACGCGGTATACTACCACGCGTGCTCCTGACACTTGTAATCACTCGTTAGCGCCCAATTACTCGATTAATATATGCGGAATGCACGGCTGTAATTAATTCCATGCGCGTTCAATCGGAAGCGATTTTCGCTACGCGTTCTGATGTCGTTACGCATGGTTCGTCGCTTTTTATGAGCGGAACAACCAATGCACGTTTTGTCCACACTCGTTATTGGAAGTGTACGTAGGAATTTTGGTTGTTTGGTATTGCGTTTCGGGTCTTTCAAATTTTTTCTCTTTTCATTTTCAATTTGCTCCGGCGGATTTGCTGCTTCGGGGAAGAGTTTTTCTTTTTTGGTTTCAATGGGTATTTGGGATTTTGGGTTTAGGCGAGTCTGAGTTGTTTACATTGAATTCATTAAGAAAATTATTGGCTTAAATTTTTGTAGCAGATTTTTCATACAACTTTTTTACTGGTTCCAATGGATATCTGGAATTTTGGGATATTGTGATAGTGTTAGGCCAGTTTGAGTTCTTTGCACTGAATTCATTAAGAAAATTATTAAATATAGGATTTTTTTTATTTTATACACAAAGCTTAATTAAATTTTCTAAAAAAATTTCTGTTTCTTATCAGATCTGCTATTCTATGCAATTTTTTTTTTATTGGTCCCAATGGATATTTAAAAGTTCGGAACATTTTTATTAAAATAATTGTTTTTATTTTATACACAGAGCTTAATTAAATTTTGTAAAATTTTTTTAGATTCCCTTTTGTATTGCTTCCAATACAGCGACACTGTGAGTTGTAAGTGTTTGATTTGAATAAGATAATGAGGTAAAACGCAATTTTTCTATTTTTTAATTTTGTCTCAAAGCTTTCTCAAATTTTCACCTAATTAAATTACGTAATTTTGTCGCACTCCCGTTTATTTCCTAAATTCTCCACGTTACATAAACCATTAGAAAGTATCAGTGCATAATGTATCATTAAATGTTTCCGATTAATCCAACACTTCTTACTCGCGATCATTAATTCGTTAACGTACCATTTCCCTGTTCGTTTACTATTCCTGGACACTCTAATTATCCCCGATATTAGGATGTTATACGAGTGGATACAGTGTGAAGTTCATGCTAAATTGTGCTCAGGTACAGAACGCACTATGCTATACGGTACTATAATTAAACCCTCATAGAATGTTTCTATTTCAGAAAGAGACGAAGTTATTACAGTAAACGTACTCGGGTAACGTACAAATTTAATCACCCTTCTATCTTCTCATCTACTACACTTTTTCACCGAAATAAAAATTACACATATAGCAAAGAAAATCTTATTATCGCAAAAATTGTAAAAATTTTACAATATTTATTGCATTGGAAAATTTAAACTTGGAACATCGGTGTATTGTCGATCAAATGATTAATAAAAATGTTCCAAAGCGATGGAAACTATCGAAGCACAAGTAGATTTGTAGGATCGTATAAAGAGTGCACAAAGCAGGTTGAAAGATAAAGATAATTGGATCTGACTTTGGTTGGCAGACTGGTGAATTCTAGAACAGACGTATTGTTTCACGTTGCTGTATATTCTCCGACGAGCTTCTTAGTTTTTCTCACTGTTTCAAGAGAACGGATTGAACGATACTGCTCGAGAACATAAAAACTTCACGATGAAGTTAATGGTTAAAGTCTAAAAGTGTGAAGAAACACACTCTATCATAAATTCAAATGGAATTTACGACGCAGGAGATTCTGAACGTAATATCGATACCGGCAATATCAATGAAAAGAACTTTATAGATTTATCTTCAGATTTGCCTCGGTGAAAATAGGTAAAAATTTGGGAGAATTACAATCGGTATTTTATATTTAGCAAATGTTGAATTTTCGAATTAAAGCAGACAGAGTTTTTTACGAGAGTTTGTTTTATTTGAAAATATTATTTAACGCTGAAGTATTATAATTATTTGAAGGGTGAAAGATGATAGCTCGTTTGAAATATTTTTTTTCACCATGGTAAAACACGTTGTAGGAGTTACGGTTAATTAAATTCCGGAAATTGTCTACTTTTCGCACGGGGAAAATTGCTTCGTTGCGAGCAGTAACAATATGGAAAATTCTAATTTGCACGATGGTAATTATGTTAAACAGTAGAGCCATTACGAAACCCAAATTTAATAGTGTACAACATGTTTTATTCAATCGAACAGTGTAATAAAATGAAAGATTTCCCTGCACAATTTTCAAGTGACAGAAAGTTACATCGAAATCCTAGAGCTATTACAAAAATCAGATAAAACATTTGCCTGTACAATTTTCAAATACCAAAAAGTTCCATCGAAATTCTAGATCTATTACAAAATTCAAATTTATCAGAATAAAATGCATCTTATTAAATGAAGTAGTATAATCAAATGAAAAATTTCCCTGCACGCAATTTTAGTTTAATTAATATTAAATTAACTGAAAATTAATATCAACGACAACTGTAAAACAAAATGCAACTTTTTTTGCACAATTCCCAAATAATAAAAAATTCCTTCAAAATCCTAGATCTATTACAAAAATCAAATAAAAACTTTCCTTGCACAATACACAATTTTAATTGAATTAATGTGAAATTGACTGAAAATGAATATTAACGAGAATTATAATCAAAAAGAAAAATTTCTTTGCACAATTTCCAAATAATGCAAAATTTCTTTGCACAACTTCCAAATAACAAAAAATTCCATCAAAATTCTAGATCTATTACAAAAATCAAATAAAAACTTTCTCTGCACAATACACAATTTTAATTGAATTAATGTGAAACTGACTGAAAATGAATATTAACGAGAATTATAATCAAAAAGAAAAATTTCTTTGCACAATTTCCAAATAATGCAAAATTTCTTTGCACAACTTCCAAATAACAAAAAATTCCATCAAAATTCTAGATCTATTACAAAAATCAAATAAAAACTTTCCCTGCACAATACACAATTTTAATTGAATTAATGTGAAACTGACTGAAAATGAATATTAACGAGAATTATAATCAAAAAGAAAAATTTCTTTGCACAATTTCCAAATAATGCAAAATTTCTTTGCACAACTTCCAAATAACAAAAAATTCCATCAAAATTCTAGATCTATTACAAAAATCAAATAAAAACTTTCCCTGCACAATACACAATTTTAATTGAATTAATGTGAAACTGACTGAAAATGAATATTAACGAGAATTATAATCAAAAAGAAAAATTTCTTTGCACAATTTCCAAATAATGCAAAATTTCTTTGCACAACTTCCAAATAACAAAAAATTCCATCAAAATTCTAGATCTATTACAAAAATCAAATAAAAACTTTCCCTGCACAATACACAATTTTAATTGAATTAATGTGAAACTGACTGAAAATGAATATTAACGAAATCCTAGATCTTTGATGTTTATAAAATAAAAAATTTCCCTGCATACAATTTTAATTCCATTAACCCTATATTGACTGAAAATTACTATCAACGACTGGTATAATCAAAAAGTAAAATTTCCATAGACCAAAAATCCTCCCCTTCGCAAACACCCAAAAATATACCTAACGAGCCTCATTAGCAAAATCGTGCAATCCGCGGGAAAACTATCTTCACCTATGCCAAGCTACAAAGTAGCATCGAGCAAGTTCTCTCGTCGCATATAGCTCGAGTTGCACTCTGCACAAGAAGCACACACCAACAGACGTACACGCGCTCGCACATAGAGTATACGTCCGCGACTAGAAACCTATAATTAGTTGCGCGTTCGTGGTCGATGTCCAGCCAGATCTCGTATCTTCGTTGACACGCTCTGACCCCACGATAATGTCACCGCTTAGGCTTCTGGGCGAAGCAGGTATGCGTTCTGCTCGTGCGCTCCCTCTAAACTTAGATGGTGGCTAGCAGCACATAGAAACAGAGGGAGTGAGAGAGCGAGAGACGACCGAGATGCCAGGCGTCTCGTTCCACGAGAGACGATGCCACGAACGCTCCGCGTATCGTGCTAAATTCTTGATTTCTCGAGCGACAGGGCATCGAAGAAAGCCGCGTCGCGACGCGACAACGCGTGTTCTAGCCACTTTCTGGTCTATTTTCGGGGGAAACTGAACTGATCCGATGGTTCAACCGAAATAATGTTCGGATAATCCGACAGCTTTCTCTCTGCGATTTGGACGATTTTTGCCTTTTTGTTGTCGAGTTCGAGTCATTTTTCAGATGCCTACGGTTTCGCTTCTAGATTTATCTCGGGGGTGGTTTCAGGTCGAAAGGTGATTTAACCCTTTTAATGTTGATGCGAAGTAGGTGATGTGATAATTTTGTCGCACTGCGATGTTATCTTAATTTCATCCTTAACTCCTGACTTCTGCAAACTTTTCACCGCAATTTGATAAATTTCAAATTTTTCATTTTAATTCTGAAACGAAAATTTTGTCGCACTACGATGTTAACGATTTTTGCCGCACTTTCAGCTTAATTTAATCCTTAATTTTTGCCCTTTGCAAGCTTCCATTTCAATACATCGACGAATTTTTAAATTTTAATTCTGAAACTTCAATTCTTAGAATCTCAAAATTTTGATTTGTTTCAACTTTTGTGTGCTGATGGCGACTTTTAAAACAAGCTTTCCACCTTACTCTGATCCATAATTTGTCCCCTTTGCGCACTTCCGCCTCAATTTGATAAATTTTGATTTTGAAACTTCAAATCTTAAAATTTCCAAATTTAATTTCGAAACGTTAAATCTTGGAATCTCGAAATTTTTTCTCCGATTTGCTTTAATTTGTTTCAATTTCAATGCGCGATTTGTCTCTTTCCCCTCGAGTCGAAGTCATTTTCCAAATTTTCCCCTCTCCTTCCTACATTTATCCCAGTAAATCTGGGATTTTGAGTTCGTAAGTTAATTTAACATCGACGAACGAGTTCACGATTTATTTTTAAAGACTTCATGCCTTTGCAAGTCTCAACTTCAACTTCTGCGTCACTTCCAGAAGTCTCAACCTCACGATTCGTCCTCGAAGAGACTCGAGAAACAACGATTTATCAATTTATCTTCAAACACACAAGCTACCAATTTTTCCATTCGCTCCTGAAAATTTTGGATCACGGTTCGTTAAGTTATTCCCGGTAACTTCTCGATTTGCCTTTCGAGAGGAACTCCAACTTCCGTAAGATCGCCGACTATTAGATATACAACGATACGATATCCCACGATAAATCCTATTTAATCTTTTCACCGTAACTGATGCCGACGGCAAACAGTTTCCAAGCTCTAAAGAGGAAAGTTTTTCCATTAAATTTCACGGCTTTATTAAATATTTCATAAACGAAGCGTGCGCTGTTTACCACGATCGATGGTTCAACATCGGGAAACAGCGACAAAACTCGATTTACAACGCAGAGAAGACAGATATACTTGAAAAAAAAAGCACCATTAGCAATTCAAATCTGTATTCAATCCAGTGATCATTTTCAAGCTTCGTAATTTCGCTCGAAAAAAAAAAAAAAACGTTCGATTAAAATTTCAGAAT
>NW_017100942.1:775608-781373 GCF_001263275.1 Habropoda laboriosa
GGGAAAATTAGGGATGCAACTTTAATCGAGGCAGGTCGAACTTTATTTTTTTTCCTCTTTGTAGATAAATTACTAAGAGGCCCATGACTGGCTGAACGAATCGGTAAATACGAAAGTTTTTTCAAAAAAAAAAAAAAAGGAGACACTTTTTTTCTCCACGAAAGGTAATTGCGTCGGTCTGGATGTCGCAGTTAATTAAAAGATTTAACGCAGCCACGCGGGAAAACTAATTACACTAAATCTCTCGGAAGCGACTAATTCTGCGCGGCTTTGCGCGGACAAACTGGCGAATTATCCTTTCGAAAACGTGAAATTAATGCGACATTCGAGCGAATCAATGGGAACCCTGATTGTAAGTTTCGAAAGGTAAAGGGTGGCCCGCGGTAATTCTGATACAAGTGTTTTGTAGGCGCGAAAGGTGGTTTGTCAGAGGGCGAGGGATGGAGTGTTTAATTATTCGCACTGCGAGCGAATTACAAGGAAATGAAATTTATTTTCGCAAGCTATTATTAGCGAGGAGTCGCAGTTTTAAACGTTGTTATCAAGTGGAATTGAAATGTTACAAAGATGAATTTCTTGTAATAACACGTGCATTGAGCAGTATACGTCCAATAAGATAAGAAAGTAATTTGAAAATAATTGCTTTTCCTGTAATAATGCGTGCAACAAGATAAGAAAATTACTTATCAATGGTTTAATGCAATTATTTGAAGCAAAAATAAATGTTCTTCCTGTGATTTAGTGATAAAAGTAATTACAGAAAAGTGCAGTGCGAATATAGTGTAATAAAAGAAATTTTATTTATTTATTTTTTGGTACCAGGAATTTTAACCCTTTCGCTGCGAAAAACAGTCAACCCCGAAGGGAAGAAAATGTTCTTTTTACGATTTGATGGTGCAAGTAATTACAGAAAAATAATGACAATATAGTACAATAAAAGAATTTTTGTTTGCTCATTTTTTGGTATAAAGAATTTCAACCCTTTAACTGTGAGACACTTAACCCTTCCACGACCAGTGGGGCACATATGTCGCACTTGTGTATTCAAACGAAAATTGATCTCAATTTAGAATAAATTTTTCGAAATTAACGAAAGGGTTAAAAAAAAATAGTTTATCATTGAAATCACCGAATTATATTTATTGCAGCGATCATTTTCCACGCGTAAAATGTATACGCGAATCCGACATGCGAAAGTCTTGTCGTACAAAGCGAATAATTGTTTGTTATAGTGTGTTAAAGGGTTAAGATAACAAGTTGCGCAAGAAACGTTCTATATCGCTCTTATGGCACCTGTGGAGCACGTTGAAGGTAAGTAAGCATGAAAGAGAATCAGTAGAAGAGGATCACTTATGGTCAGACATGCAACACAAGCTTCTCATAAATTCCTATAAAATTATCTAAATATCACAAAAAATCTACCCATAAAAAATCAAGAAAAATCCAACATAAATCTCTCATCTCCACGAAGAACAATATCATAATAACAAATTACCAATTTCCTTCGAATTCAATTTCCCTCTAGCACGAGAAAGAAGATGCTTGAATAAACATGAGCTCAGGAAATAATCTAGCAGAATCAAATTTTCAACACCCTCTTCTCTCCTATTTCCCAAGAAAGTCTCCTCTTCACGATCTCCTACACCTTCCCAGGCGCTCTTCTCCACCAAGAAAACGATCTAACCAGAAAAAGCACAGTATTCTCGTCCTACCTAAGGTCTGCAAACGAAATCAACGAAACACTCGGTTCTCCAAACCCTCCTGGAACCACGACGAAGAAAAAGCATCAGCGGGCGTTATTAGACCAGTCTCGAAGTCCGCTTGTACACTTAATTGGCCACTCTGCGTTAGGTTCTTTGTACGATGGCCCGTTTCTGGAAGCCTCTGAGCAGCCTCTGTCGCCTCAAAGGACCTCGGTGATTCTAACTCATTTCTACGCGGTCAAGAAACAGGCGGCCAGGTTCTCTAACAGCTTGAACCTTACAGGGTTTCCTCCTTTGTTCCTCCTCCTTCTCCTCTCTCTCTCTGTGAATAGTGTTCGACGTATCACGCGGTTGTTCACGAAAACGTTCCGCGAAATAGACGACGTTTAGTTGGGAAGCCAGAGAGGAGGCCTGCAATAGAAGGCGCCAAAGGTTCGTAAATCATCCTGAGCCATCCCTACTACTCCTCTTTCTTGGCCAACGGGCTAGAAGCGTAGCTGGACAACGCGTCACCGTCGACGAATCTCCTTGGAAGCAAATATAGCTGGAACAAGAAGACATCGACGAGACGAGGCTGGCCGACGGCCAATTAGAGAGGTCACTACCGAGTGTGCTGCTCTTCTCTACTCGGTTCGTGAACAACGATTCGCCTAGAGATCTCTCCTGAAGTAGAAGGATCTTTATATTCTTATTTCTCTCGTCGGTTGGATCACGGAGGATCGAACATCTGGGATGTGAACCATCGCACACAGCGAAGAGATTCGATACAACGCGAGGGGAAAAATTGCATCGTCTTCGAATTATTAGGCGGACAGACGTGAACGAGACACATATACACTCAGCTCGAACGATTGGCCGGCGTTCCTGGCACTTAGCCAGCCTCTTTCGCTGGAGAATGTGGAAGAAGGGTGGACAGGGATCGGTGAGGACCGCTTAGAGAAAAGTCTTTGAATAGCGATTTTCTCGTCAACGTTTCTCGCTAGTGTGTATCGACGAGATTGTAAAGTGGGGTGATGTATGGGTACGATACTTGGGAGGAGTTTGTGTTGGGTCTGTGTGTTATATGAAATGTCGGATCTTTCAGGGAGGAATGGAAATCTTGGGTTTTATGTAGTACTCATTTGTCGAGAATTAAATGAACTTTCACCCTTTTCTGTGCAGAGTAAAATAAGAGAGTGGTGAATAACGACTACTTTTTTTATGGTTTGTGTTGGGCTGTGTAATGTGAAATGTAGGATCTTTCAAGGAGAAATGAAAATCTTGGACTTTACAGGTGTAACTTATCCAGAATTAAATGAACTTTCACCCTTTTCTGTGCAGAGTAAAATAAGAGAGTGGTGAATAACGACTAATTTTTTTATGGTTTGTGTTGGGCTGTGTAATGTGAAATGTAGGATCTTTCAGAAAAAAAATGGAAACCTTGGATTTTGTAGTAATCATTTGTCGAGAATTAAATGAACTTTCACCCTTTTCTGTGCAGAGTAAAATAAGAGAGTGGTGAATAACGACTACTTTTTTTATGGTTTGTGTTGGGCTGTGTAATGTGAAATGTAGGATCTTTCAAGGAGAAATGAAAATCTTGGACTTTACAGGTGTAACTTATCCAGAATTAAATGAACTTTCACCCTTTTCTGTGCAGAGTAAAATAAGAGAGTGGTGAATAATGACTATTTTTTTTATGGTCTGTGTTGGGCTGTGTAATGTAAAATGTAGGATCTTTCAGAGAAAAATGGAAACCTTGGATATTATATAGTAATTATTTGTCCAACATTAAACGAACTTTAACCCTTTCAGTGCTAACTAAAATAAGAGCATTTTGTTTAAATAAGAGTAGTAACATATTACAAATAACACGAAACTTTTTTCTTACTTAATTTTTGATAAATGACTTCAAGTATGGTAAATTTAAAAAAAGGAAAAATGCAAAACTTTAATCACTCCCTCAGTATTATTCAAATCGTCGTTCTGAAGAAAGGGTTAAGTCGACACGAAAGAAATACACTTGTGAAAAATTAACGTTACTAAAATGAACTGGAAAAAATTACGTCGTAATATATGCAGAATTGATTAGAAGTAAAATTAGAAGTGGCATTGAATGTACGTGTGCAGTGTCGACACAGCGGCGAATAGAATATCAAGTAGAATTACTACAGTGACATATTAACTGTGATAAAAAGGTGACTGCATGTGTTGGAGCAATTCTATCTTGTTGTTAGACAGCGGTTTAATTAATCACTCGAGTTTAACTTTTATCAAACACATCCCCTTAAAAAATGATACCTCAAGGAAAATTTCATTCTCGTCTATCGTTCAAAATTGCAACGCTTATAAGAGAAAATATTACTTAGTTTCTATTAGAAAGTTGCAAATATCTCATATTTCTCTTCATTTCATTACTTTTCTCTGAGAATGAATCACAAATATTGCATAATAGTAAATATCGTTTGATACCAGAAATACCTATTGTTACAGTAAACTACATTTGCCAATAAAAATATAGTTTTACAGTTTTACACTAGAAAATTGTAAATATGAACGATTAATTTCGTTAAAAGATGAACCATAAATATTGCGTAATAGTGAATATTACTTAATACCACAAGTTATAATATTTTAAATTTCTATAAAAATATTTTCTAGTTAACTATATGTTTATTTCTCTCATTACGACAAACGCAAGAAAATATTTAAATCTACTTCAACGTGAGAATGTTGCAGGTGATAATATTTGTTGCCTGAAAAGAAAAAAAAAAAAAAAAACTGGACTTCCACAAACATGCTAACGAGCCAGTTTTACCTCACCGAACTCTCTTTTTTTTTTTTTTTATCGTTAATGGAATGTTTCCTTGGTACAGGTTTAAAGGAAAACGAGTAGCGAGAAGATAAGACGCTGGTTGGATTTATGCCAGATATTTATGTCGATGCCATGTGATGGTATACTCACGACGAGGAAACGACCGTGACATTGCGGCAGTAAAGGGAAAAAATTGTCGAAGATTCGGCCACGAGATTAGATATGGTGTAATTTCTTGGATACTCTCGGTTCATTGGATTGTGTTCCTTTGTACAATACGATACTGCAGGTAAATTATTCTCATCGAAAGAATCGTGAAAATAGGAAACAACTCCTGAGATAAGACTGTTTTATCATTAGAATGTAGGAACGGTTGGTAAAACAGAATTTATGATAAATTTTATTGTATTTTGTAATAAATATTATATTTTATTGTAAATGTTGATTCGCGAAAATGTAGCACAATTGGCGGTAAATATTAAAAATTTATTTATCGAGCAATCGCTACCTAAATTTGATAAATTGTAAAAAATTGATTTACGAAGCTATCGCTAAATCTGATAAATTAAAAAAAAAAATTGATTTACGAAGCTATCAGTAAATCCGATATATTGTAAGAAATTAATTTTGATTTTATATATAATAATCATGATTCAATGTGGAACTAAAGTGTTCACTTAAAAGTTTAAACATTTTTACCAGAGAATTACTTATTTAAAATAAAAAGGGAAAAAAGAAACTCATATGCATCGAGTATGAAAGTATTGTAATTGGCTTTTTTAAAAAACGCACGAAAAGCTTATTATTCATCCGCAGAAGTGCAAGCATCAATGGACGAATAATGTCTGATTATTTTTAAATGAATTGCACACCGGCGTTCAGTGGAGCAGAATGAAAAAGCGGCCGTGTTACGTTTGTACGAACTAACTACTGGTCCGTGACTTAAACCTTAATTAAGTCATGCTTAAATAGGCTTCACCAATTGCGGTAAAAGACACGGAGAAAAACCGTGAAAGTGTACCCAACTGCTTCAACTTTAAATTACTTCCATTGGTAAAACACAGTCGAGGAGTTTATTTACTGTTTAACAGTATCACTGAAAGAAACGAATTCTGTTTGTATTTTAATTTATAATTCCTTCCTTCCCCCTTCTTTTTAAATAAAGAAGAAATTCTTTTTGTCTTTAAATAAGATAAATTCAATCTAACTCATGGACTTTTATTTTTACAATTTTCATTGGAAAACAATTTTTTTTTTTAGATAATTCT
>NW_017100942.1:781408-791743 GCF_001263275.1 Habropoda laboriosa
TACAGAAAACGTGGCTTTGTGAACATTGAATTATTTTTATACAGCGACGGAGTCGATTTTCATAAAGAAATGAAAGAAAAGGAGAAATGTATAACAGAGCAACGTGAAATGAAGTTGTGTAATCAGCGAGCTGAGATTATTAAAACGTGAGAATGTCACGAAATCGCGCTGTGCTTTAAACACCGTGTGAAATGCTGGTTTCTATGCAAACGAATGGTAAATTGTTGAACGGAACCAGTTCACGGTAATTCGACCAGCGAAGAATGGAGTAATTGCTTGCCAGGGCCAGAAGTCATTTGAAAAAGATCAAGTATCCCAACCGATTTCAGGAACACGTTGCTCAACGCCATACCTGAGTCTACTAAAAGGACATACGAACGTTCACGCTCTTGATAAATATATTTCTAAAACGTTTACGAATTTTTTCTGAACTTATTTCAACCACTTTCTATCATTATTACAAATGTTAGAAAATTATCTTTACAAAATTTCGTTATATTAAAATAATAAACGAAAATGTGGTTAAGTAGGAATTAATTTCTTATTAGTTCTGTGGAACACTGATTAGATTACAGGAGAATTATTTCAGTGGAGAATTACAATACAATATTTTAGATTTTTGGTGAACATTGTTTATTTTTTGAAATTTTAAACCGAATCAATTTCGTTATATTTCTTTATATTAAAATAATAAAAGGAAATATGGTCAAGTAGGAATTAACTTTTTATTAATTCTGTGGAATGTTGATTAGATTACAGGAGAATTATTTCAGTGGAGAATTGCAACACAATACTTTGAATTCTTTTTTTAAATTTCAAACTGAATTAAATTTTTTTATTTGTTACTTGATAAAAGAAATATTTGGGATTTTTTTTTTCTGTAAGAAAGAACTTAACGAAAGGTTTTAAGTGCCGTTCGTTTTAACAGAAAGTGTGATTAAATTTAACAGATTATACTCTGACACGTGTTCATGTGTTCAACACGAATTTCTCAGCACAGTCTTGATAAGATATTATTTTATCGGTGATACAAATATCGCGCATCAAATATTCTCGATAGAGAACGAATCCGCAGAGAGCAATCCTCTTCAAAGAAGTTTGACGAGACCTAAATAACTCGCAGACCCCTTCGAAGTTTCCAATTTTGACGTAGTATGCATCAATAAGTAGGATAAACATTAATAAAAGCTTTCAGCAGGGGCCGCGATAATTTCATAAATGTAAACTGTCCCAAAGGAGGGCAAAGGATCGTTAAAGACAGCGTCTCGGATCGAGTTTACGATGCAAACAGGAGTTGTTCAAAATCAAGAACTTCAAACTTCAACTTCTCAATTGGATCCTCGAAATATTCATGCTTTCTTACGTTTCTTAATATTAACCGACGTGTAAGACGCTAATCAGGGCGCCAAGCTGCTAATTTTAATTAGATTTACTAAAATATTTTGAACCAAGTGTTGTGTCCAATAAATTTATGCAAATTTCATGAAATTAAGTAAACAATGGAAAGATTGATCTGAATTCTCTGAATAAAATTTTTCTGTGTTACAAACGAATTTGAAAAAAATTCAAAGAATCAATTCTTTAAAAATTCATTTGTTACACTTGAAGTTTCTTAAAGTCTTAGATATCCAAATTGGACAGAAAAATTGATATAAATTTTCAAACATTATTATCATCAGTATGACACAAATGAATCTTCAAAAAATTAATTTCTCAAGCTCAGACTTTCTACCTTTACAATAAAATTTGCAAAAAAAAAAGCACAGAATATAACTTTCACTCGTATCTAACAAAAACGCACAAACTATTTAAATACCTTTATCATCCAAAATTAAAGAAAAAATTAAGCACACTTAACTACTGCACGATATCCACAGAACCAAATTTTCCCCAGCACCACCGCGCGTGTAATTCAATCCGGCAACTCGAACGGCCTCCGAAAACTTTGACAATTGAAAAGCAGTTATCCTACAAACTCGACATTTTCACATCGAGAAACTTCCCTTTTGTTGACAATATAACAACAATTATCTTGCAACTTGCACAATTCCTAATCTGCAAACTTCGCGACCCCAAACGGAAACGAAATTCTTCGAGAACTTTCAAGGAAACGATTCGAGGTACTCTCTCGTAGGGTCGAAGAACAAGAAGAAGAGAAGGAGGAGGAACACTTGCTCGAGACGTCTGTGTACCATTGAAAGGATAATAGAATCATGATAATTCGCATTGGACCAAACGATTGGCCGACAGCCCTGGCCACTGTCCAGCCCGTCCCTACGAACTTACAGTGCATATTCTCCCCGCAGACATAATGCTTCTCTGGCCAAAAACTCGGCCAGACGTATTTATTTCGCGCGAAAGAGCGAAATCCGCTCGCTCGTTTCGCGTATCCGTTTACCCGCTTGTGAGCCATCCAAAGCGATCATTTTGCAACACGCGAGGCTACGACATTGCGATTCTCGGAAAATCATTTTCTTCGAGCCTTGTGATACGAGTGTTGGTTAACACTTCAAGCGCCGGACCCGCTTTAACCCTCGTCCGTCCCCCAGTTTCGCATCTTAATAGGTCCCTCTGTGTTAATTCGACACAATGGTAAAAAATCAATTAAACGAAAAGATAGATAATTCATTTTGTAAATGCTTTTATTAAATACAGAAAATAAACGAAAACTTTTTCTACAAATAGCCGAATGATACAATTTGTTACCGGAAAAATGTGTCAAATTGACACGAGGGGCGGATGAGGGCTAAGGCGTTTTTACATATTTGTGCAGAAAAAGATATTGTATCTGTTGGACAGCAAGTGGCTGAATATTTGTATGATTAAAAATTCTCGCTGTGTCTGTAATAAGCACTATGTAAAATTTTTCAATAGAAATTTTGTATTTTACAATTGCTGTTTTATTTTGTAAAAGTGTATGTTTGTACAAAACTCGTAAATATTGCGGCGTTTTAAGTAAAGTTTGCAACAAAATAGCTGGCGCTTTAAGTGTTAATTTTTTTTTCAAATTTAGAGAAACGTAATTTGACATGATGATTACTACATCGTTTGAGTTGGACAGATCATTGAATACCTGTGAATTGTAGGATTAATTTATACGGATAATTCTGGCTATGGAAATGAAGGCGTTTTTCACGTGTTCGTGTAGCAGGATTATTAATGTTGATAATATGGAGACGCGTGTATAAACCGGGTTGAATTAAAGTTAGCGTGAAAATCTGATCGATACAGGATTAATTTGGGAAGGGAAATCGGTTCGGTTATTGTGATCGAAAATTTTAACGGGGATTAACCGGATCGAATTTGACGAGGGTAGATATTATTTTGTGTGCTGGAATTTTGGGGGTGAAGAGGGAAGTCAAATGATGATGACGATGATGAAGTCAACGACGTTTTCCATCGTGCTGAATTTTTTGGGTGTTTTTGTTTTACTGTTCTTGTTTAAATTTTTACAGTTGGTACTTGTGATACTACAGCAATATAGTACTAATATTATATTATTATATAATTGAAAATATAATAATTGTGCTGTCTATAATTGTCAATTTCATATGCACCAATGCGACAGAATCCTCAACCAAATATCTCTCCACAGTAATTTCACCTTGCCAAGACCCTAAACACAGAACCTAGGGATGAACTCTTTTTTATAATAATAATACTGTTAATACAACACTTCCAACTAATTGTGAACACAATAAAAAACAAATACAAGGCTAAGTTTTGCATAGACTTAATATCAAAAATTTAAGCTAGGACCTGATTTAAATCTGGCTTGTAATAAATTGCACCCAAATTTTTGTAGCGACGAACACTTCTTCCAACGGAATTTTGTGTTTTTCCAAGAAGTAATTGTTAATTCAATACGCACCAATGCGACACAATCCTCAACCAAATGCACATTCTCCAAAAACGTACGGTGAAACGTTTTGTATAGACCTAGCATCAAAAATTTAAGTTAGAATCTGATTTAAATCTGACCTATAATAAATTGCACCCAAATTTTTGCAGCAATGAATATTTCTTCCAATGAAATTTTGCGTTTCTCCGCCAAGTAATTGCCAATTTAATATGCACCAAATATCCTTCCAAAACACGCAAAAACGTACCAAAAAAAAAAGAAAAATCGCTAACCTAAGTACCATCCTCGCACACCGCTCGAGACGATCACAGCCCGGCCAAAAGTCGGGGCTCCGTAGGGGTTCCTCCGCGGTACAAAATCCTTGCAGACCCCCTCGCGGCGCCATTGAACCGGCGAGAAGAGGGGACGGTTAAAAAAGAGAGAAAAGCAACCACCATACCATCCAGCTGGCACTATTCATCCCCATGGTGCAAGCCGCGAGTAAGGGGGGGAAGAAGGGAAAACAGCTATATAACCTAACCAGTAGGGAGAGAAGAGAATGATGGCGGAACAGGGAAGCCCCATCGACGTCGTCGTCGTCGCCATCGGGGCATAAAAACGTGGGTGTAACGAGATTTGTCATGGAAGTACTTCCCGCGAGCACGAAGAAGCCGCGAGGGGAGAAAGAGAGAACGGCGATGCTTGCAGCTAGGAAAAAGCGTCGGGGAAGAGAGAGAGAGAGAGGAGAGAAAGGGGACGAGCGAGAGGGAAACCCTCCAAGAGGGTGGCTCGAGCGGAGGGTGCGCACCGATAGGATAAAGGGAGTCCCCGGTCGACCAACCAACGAACCGTCGTCCCTGGAAAAGAGCCCTATGGAGCGGAGAGGAGCATCATCCAGATATGCAGAAACGTGCAATAATTTCCGTGCTGCACTTCAGCACGAACCGATGTCGGTGTATCGGATACGTGCATATATATGCAGGGTGGCTGGGATCTTTTCTACGTGAAGATCTGTGGATGGAAGCTCGAAATGGGCACAGTGTAGCGTGTTCGGGCGAGGGGAAAGATGATACCAGTAGCGCTGGCTGGTGGTTGTTAGCGACGGGTAGAGGGCTTCACGTTTTTCGACATCCTACGACGAATTTTCAATGTCGAGACCCAACAATTGGGCTATTATTCGCTATCGAACCCTCGATACTACGTTTTCTTCTTTTTTTTTGTTTTAGAGATTGACAGGAGGGTGTTTGTGGATTCTCTGAGATGTTTGGTGAAGCAGTTAGAGTTATGATGGAGAAATTGTAAGAAGAGTATGAAATTTTATTTTACCCTTTCTGTCTATGAGGTTTACTCTTTTCTTTTTTTTTTTTCATTTTTATTGCTCATTTCTGTGATAGTCTTATCGTAGCAACGCTGATATTGATCTTAGTACCCGTTGTTGGAGTATACATAGAGCATAAATTCTTAACAGTGAATTTTTTTATCAACTACCGTGAACGTTGAATTATGCATTTTTCACGTTCCTACTGATTTTATTAGAAGGAGATCGCGTGACTTGTTCTTGTAAATTGTACGTAACCCGAGCATTTTATCCATTTGGTTTCGAACAGGAAGTAACGTTGGTAAATCTTTAATACTTTTTATCTAATCAGCTCTATCACTATCTGGGTACACTGTTACGTTTTGAATACCTTCATTATATTTTTACATTAATCAGATTTCCTGCAAGCCAGGAAAATTTAGAAATTTTGAAATAACACTTCGACAGTAAAGGAAAAAATTGTCAAAAATTTCTCTCCATCGCGAGAAACACCTGTGTACAATCCTACTTTTCCATATTAACATAGAATCAAAATAGAAGAAACATAAGTAACACTCTTCGAAAATTTCAAAGCATGGTGTACGATCCCATTTAAGACCTAACTCACACAAATCAGTTTGAAACAGATACCTGGGAAAAATCGGTATTTGCTCGAAAGCTGGACACGTGCCCTTTCAATAATAAACGATTCAATTTCCAAATGGGACTGTTTCGTCACAGATTTAGCTCTAGCAACACGATTCCAACTACCATTACTCCGTCACAGATCCAACGTTATCTATACGACTAACTGCAATCGTCTCGGAGCCAGTTCCCCGAGCAAGCAAGCAGCCGAGTAACACAATGCGCGCCGCAAAAAGATGTTCGAACAGGGCCAGGCGGCTCGTTCGACGTCTACCAGGGACGATTAATTGCTAAGACGGCGGACATTAATTGCCGGTGCCGCGACCACGGACCGCGCGACAATTAATTACAGATCTAGACGACGGATCGAGACGTATGAACAAGCCGCTCGGGTATACGACGACGAACAGGTGAACTCTGACACGGTAATGGGATCGTAATAGATCGTGAAATCGTCCGAATACCAGCTGCTCGTCTTGTCTCTCCACACGTATACACTTTCTTCGTGTTGCTCTTTGGGTACGTGTTCAACTTCGGAGTAAAACTGTTGCGAGTGGCTCTCGAGAGTGAAATTTTTATTTTGAAAATATTGAAATATTTTTAAATCTTTTCATTTCGGGGCGAAATTATCGTGAGATGTTCTCGAGAGTGAAATTCTTATTTTAAGAATATTTTAAAATATTTTAATTTCAGAGCTTGGAAAACTATCGCGAAAAGCTCTGGAGAGTGAAAGTTTTTTCAAAAATATTTTTAAATATTTTAATTTCAGAGCTTGTAAAACTATCGCGAAAAGCTCTCGAGAGTGAAATTTATCTCAAAAATATTTATAATTATTTTCATTTCAGAGTAAAACTGTCGCGAGATGTTCTCGAGAGTGAAATTTACTTCAAAAGTATTGAAAAATATTTGAACGAAAATCCAAAGAAATTTGATAGCGACGACGTAATGATCTCACCAAAAAACTAGGAAAAACTTATGAAATGAAAAGGCCCTTACCTTTTCTTTACCAAATTTAAAGATTCGTTGGAAATATTCTTCCATCTAACAATTTCTTACAATAATTTCCCTTCTAGAGTACTCTCAACACCACAGAAACTGATGAATTTCACTCTCGAGAGCAACTCACAAGAATTTCACTCGCCAGTACCCTTATCAAACCATGATCGAAGAACCGCGCACAGTTTCGTCTTCGAAGTTACAGTTTGCGAAATAGCCTAGCTTAACGATGCATTGTGATTTATTCATCGGCGAAAAAATAGAAATGGAAGGCCGCCTTGGATCGGCGAAGGGAAGGAAGTTCAAATTCTTGGCAGCCACTCGGAGATTCTCAACTGAGCGCGCGCGTTTTGTACTGTTCCGTGACGTTTCCTAACGCGTTTTCTTTTCCCTTCCTTCTCTTTTATCCTTATCGTGAATTTTAATCTGAATTTAATCTGAATTTTTCCCTTTTTTCCCATATTTGTGCAAAACAGAATTGCCAATGAGCGTAGAAAATGTGTTCGAGAGAAAAGTTCGATCATGCGAGAGAAAATTGATTAGCGGAGAAAGTGTAGATGAACGATTGCCAGAGAACTCTTGTGATTTACGACAGTGAGAGTGCTAATTAATTTTTTATTACACTCTCTTTTCACTTCTCCTTCTTCGTAAGCAATTGTGAAGTGACAGAGAATGTCGACACTTTGTTGTTTTATTTTCAAAAAAATTATCGTTAATATTGAAAAGTAATAATAGTAAAAGGAACGAAATTTTTCAAAGAGCGAAACTAATAAGGAACGTGTATCGGTAAATAAATACAGATTTCCCTGTTAAAACGGGAAATGGAGAATTAACGAAACAGGTTCGTTATTCAAAACGGTTATTATTTCAAACAACAAACCGATATTTCGGTTAATTGCAGCAAACATTATTGCAAACGGAAGACAGAAACGCTATTTCAAATTCGCCGTTCCTCGTTTCAATTTCGAACGCAATTTGTTCAATTCTGGCCCGTTATTGGACTTCAGATGAGAAAGGAATTGGCGCAAGTAACGTAGATTACTTCTTAATGCATATTTTACATTCGAATTTCCTTAGAAATTCATTTACACAAATTTTCTTCAATTTTTCCTCCGGTTAATCGAAGTAAGTCTCGCGAATTATTACCAACGATTCCGCTATTTAATTCTCATTTGGCACGGTGAAACGCTTATTGCGCAATCATTATTACGAGGTCAATTCGACGTCGATTAAACCAAAAACTAGGTGAAACAAACTGCCTTGTCGATCAAAACATCTACGTTAACGAGATGAACTTCAAAAAATGTAGCTTTAAATATACAATTCGAGTATACAAATTTCCTCTAAAACCGTTTAACAAATTTTTCAAACGTGCCAGAAACGCGACCGACTTCCAAATAAATTTCCAACGGGCCAATTAATCAATTGCGTTACGAATCTAATTCTGAACCGCGTAAATGCATCTCGTTTGAACCTCTACTGCCATCGTTGACACTAGGTTTACGGGCATTTCTTATATACGAGTACGCGTCAAATTGATGCGTGAACAAAACCGCAGATTTTCTTTGAAAAAACAACATATACACTATTAACTTATAAACGAAGGAGGAGAAATGTAAACGGTTTCTGTGAAATTGGAAATGCGTCAAAGTGACGTAAACCTAGTGTTAAACAAGCCTGTAAAGTCGCATCTTCCATAGAAAACAAAGCGAGAAACACTGCTTAATACAATTTCTCAAATCCACTTAGAAAAAGAAACAAAAAAATAGAGAAAGAAAAAGGAGAAACGTCTTTAATTGCAGATTTCAACAAGCTCCGCTTCACCGAAGTCACGAGGCTGGACCGGAAACGGAGGAGAGCGAGATCTCCCCTGTCGATTTGCTTTTTTCGCCGCGGCTATCCATGACCCGAGTCAATAATAAATCGGTTAGCACGTGTGCCAAGAAGCCGCCGGCTCTCTCCGTTTTACGATTTTATTTTATTTTCGACACAGGTTCGCTCTTTCGACTCGGTCGAGGAGGAGCTCTCCTCCTTGTTTTCCTTGTTTCAACCACGACCACCGCCACGAGAACAGCGTCGAATAAACGAGCTCCTCTCGTACGTTCAACCTTCTCTCTCAGTCGCTATTTCTCTCTCTCGTTCGCTCGATTTTTCTCTCTTTTTCTCATTCATTCCGATCTTTTTCTCCCGTTGCGCGCTCTCGAGAGCCGCGATATTATCCGCGGGAACACGAGGGAAGAACCGTTGCGAAAGGATCCCCGCGCGTACACACGCAACGGGACGGTTTTATTGCCAGCGAAACCGCCACGAGAACAAATGGATAGGAACCGAGGAGGGCAATTTTGAGTTCTATCCTGGCCCGCTTTCGAACGGAGAGAAACCAGTAAACGGCGCCGCGATTTAGAGTTGGACGGTAGTTTTCGGTGGATGGTTCTTCCGGGACGATTGAAATTTTAAGTTTGCCGAGGTCGAGATTGGAATTGTCAGGATGAAATTTAGAAGTGATTTTCAGCGTTTAAAGTTCTATAGGGGTGTAATTGGTTCGTTTCGTGTAATTCGGGGTTCGGTGAGATTCGTGGGGATTGAGAGAATTAGATGTACAGTTGTTAATTATGTTAGGAGAGGTGTAACAGTGTTGCAATTATGTTAACGAATATTTTGAAATTGATTGTTTTCAGAATACTATAAGGGATATAAAATGTTTAATTTTAATCGTTAATCTTAGTTTTAATGTAATTCGAAATGTTACTGACAAATATTTCAAAATAACTTTTTCTTAGAATATTGTGACAAAAATTAAAAAATTCTAAATTCCAGTTCCAATTAAAAAGTTAGGAGGGGATATACAGGATGCTGTAACGTAATTAGAAATGTTATTAACAGGCACTTTTCTTCGGAATATTGTAGGGGATAAAATTTTAAAAATTCTAAATTTCAATTGTAATTAAAAAATTGTAATTAGAAACATTGAAATACTTTTTTTTAAAGAATACTGCAGCGGACAAAAATTGTTTAACTCCAGATTCCAATTACTTAAAAAAAAAAAATTGCGAAATAAATCCAACAGTTAAAATTTCACCGAATACGTTAAGGTCAGAAGAAACTCAATTAGTCCAGTAATACCTCCAACCATATTAATTCCTTCAGCTTTGTGAAAACAAAGTTTTCTCATAAACCCGCACAGAGAATCAGAAGAGTCAAAAATAAATCCAAAGTATAGAATAACACCTTCCGTTTTTCAAGAAACCCTATCCACCCGAAATACCAATTACACTCTCACAATCGTCAATTCCATTTCACACTTCAAAAAGCAAAATCCAAAATTTGTCGAATTTCGCAATGTTCCATTTTCTAATCAAAAAAATTAACCACAAATCTTCCCCAACAAATTACACACGGTAATACAACTCTGATAATTATCAAATCAGAGGAAAACGTCGAAAAATAATTCGACTGTAGAGGGTTAAAACAAAGCGAGGATTTCGGTGCTCGATTTCCGGGTGAAAAGAAGGTAAATCGTAAACGTGGAGAAAACGGGAAGAGGCGGTGAAGAGTA
>NW_017100942.1:791797-793342 GCF_001263275.1 Habropoda laboriosa
ACCCCGTCTCGGATTCACAGGGTTTGGCGCGAGCCAAGACGATACTATCCTCGTTCCCCCGGGATTTCGACAATTACCATTTTTACTTTCGTGTCCGGCACAGGGAAGAGGAAGGCCGGTATTTTCGTCGGACTTGGATTACCGTCCGAAAATAACGAGGACCGCGTGTACGCCGCCGCGCCGCAAACGTTGTAATTGGTGTCCCAGCGTGGCTCGCGATCGATGATTCGCTTAATTCGTGTCACTTGACCGGCACGGTTCGATCAAACGAGGGGAATGCTTCCGAATCGAGTGGCTTTCGTGTCTAGAACCGACGTGGTACGACTGAGAATCCATTATTCGAGACGATTAGTTAGATGGTGGAATTTTTTTTTGTTTTGGAATGAAATTGATGACATTTTTATTCATTTGTGAGATGTGTAGAAGTTCGAAGAAGTATCTGGACCAGTTCGTTGACTGGAAAGATGTTAGAGGTTTTGGGATGAAATCGTGAAAGTGTTTGAAAGATGGTGGAATAAAATGGCACATGTGGGTGAATGAATTTATGTGTAAATATGTGAACATTGTCTTTGAATTTTATTTTAAAAATGCTATGAAATTTTGTTCCAACCAAAAATTTGGGGAAACGCATAAAGTTTTGAGAGGTTTTTCGATGTTGAAGTATCGTCCCTCATCCTTCGAATTTTTATTTACTTTCTTAACCCTTTGTACTTCGAGCTTCTTTTGATAAGATCGTGAATATTACAGTATCAAGACTAAATTCAGACGAGAAATTTTCAAAATTTGATGAAATAAAAATCGCCCCAAATGCGAATATCTCTAAATTCTAAAGCACTGGAAAATTCATCGATCGTTTCTAAATATCACAGAAGTATCAAAACTAAATTCAGACGAGAAATCTCCCAAATTCGGTGAAATAAAATCGCCCCAAATGCGAATATCTCTAAATTTTAAAGCACTGGAAAATTCATCGATCGTTTCTAAACATCACAGAAGTATCAAAACTAAATTCAGACGAGAAATCTCCCAAATTCGGTGAAATAAAATCGCCCCAAATGCGAATATCTCTAAATTCTAAAACACTGAAAAATTCATCGATCGTTTCTAAACATCACAGAAGTATCAAAAACTAAATTCAATCGTAAAATCTCCCAAATTCGATGAAACAAAAATCGCAGGGAAAGCGGAATCTTAAAAGTTCCACCGATAAAAGAACGATAGAAAATCGTCTCACAATTGCCATCTCTGTCTCCGAAATACTCTGAGGGGGTTAGAGGGTAGAGAATATTCGGAAGGATCGCAGAGATGGGAACGGGGTCTGAGAACGCTAATGACGATCTTTCGGCCGGTTTCCGGAATTCTGCACACGATCTGCAGAAATCTGCCTCACCAGGGTATGCAACTATGCAGCGGCAGGCATTGCTCACGCTCTTGATTTCCGTTGGAATCCAAGCAAGAGAGACGCGAACGCCGAGTTATATCTTAACAATGAAATATATTCCAGCAACAGTTTCTTGCTACGTAGCCGAGCGCGCAATGTCGTTT
>NW_017100942.1:793369-796514 GCF_001263275.1 Habropoda laboriosa
TAAGCCCGGCTTCCGGCGAAGCTGAGCATCGAGAGAGACAGTTTTTGAGGGATGCAACGTGCGTTGCAGTGTTTTACAAGAGCAACAATTATCTTTACTCTTCGCATGGTTGTTAGGCGAATAAGAAACACGATTTACCATGAAAAATTAAGGGATGGAGATATTTTTCAGGAATAATTGGCAGAGACAAATTATTAGCTGAATGATACACGGAGTTTAGGATGAGGAAAGAGAAATGAGGGGATAAAGAGATGAAAATATTTTTCAGGAATAATCGAGCCATTTAAAAGGCAAAGTGTGAATAATTGGCAGAGAGAAATTATCAGCTGAATAATACTTCAGTGGATAGAATTACTCCCACAAATATTTGGACACTGACAGAACAACTGTTCACACACTTTTAGTATGTTACAATTTTTACAATTGAAAATATAAATTTTTGAAGATATTTATTAAAATTGACACATTTTTTCTTCAACACGTTGATCGCCACGTCACCCATATCTGGGTGACGGCTATGTTTCCGTGGGGGCCCGTCACCCGTAATTCTTCGTCCAATTAAACAGGATTTTTGGGGTAATTTATAATAATTTTATTTGTAACGCAAGTATTTAATGGAATTAGCACATGCAAATGAAAACTATACGAAACGACGAAACTGTATAATATAAAGTAAACAAATCAAAGATATACATATACTTATACTATATTTAAATTTGTTTTTAAAATAATATATAACGTTTTATTAGTTACGATGGTATTCTGGTGACTTTGAACACTTAGGACAATACGTTATAGTCTTTTGTAAATTTTCCCTTGCAACGCATTGCATCGTATCGCTATTCCAGCTAATTGCGCTGTTTACACTCCGAGTATCGGATTTGGGCCCCGGGAGAAGCTCTACCGATTCAACGCTGGGCGATCAACGTGTTAAGTACAGATAACTTTACACTTTTTACATATTTTCTACAAAAAGAAGAAACTAGTTTTATAGAAACGAGGCATATTTTCGTTATGGCATAATAACGAAACGAACATATGCCCAGTTGTTATTTATAGCTTTAGACGCCTACATACTGATATTCCCACTATCATTGTGTTAGTCAATGCCAACAGTAGATTAGGTTATCTGTCGTTTGGAAAACTCGTCTATAATCAGAGCCTCTGTTTGAAGTATGATATCCTCGAGAACAGAGTCGTTTATGGAAATTAGTGAAACGTTCTAACTCCTTCAACTGATAGCTTACAAATTCACTATTTCTCTCTTCAAAAGCGATTTAACGAATTTTACAAATATACTCGCAAAAGTCTCATTTTCCAAAAAGAAAGAACCGAAAAAATCAAATTTGCTTTAAAATTAAAAAGAAATAGGTATATTAATTTCAATTTTGTTAACGTCGAGAAGTTTAATTTCATTTTCCAGAAAAGAAACAAAAACGAAAAAATCCAACTGCTTTGGAACTAAAAAAAGTAAGTATATTAATTTGAATTTTCCTAATATCGAGAGGTTTACTTTCATTTTCCAAAATGAGAAAAAATCAAATTTGCTTTAAAATTAAACAGAAATTGGTATATTAATTTCAATTTTGTTAACATCGAGAAGTTTAATTTCATTTTCCAGAAAAGGAACAAAAACGAAAAAATCAAATTTGCTTTCGAATTATAAAAAATAAGTATATTAATTCGAACGTTGCAAGTAACTATCTTTCGTATCGAGAAGTTCAATTTCAATTCCTGAAAAAGAAGAGAGAAACGAAAAGATCGAGTCTGCTCTAGGATTTGCAAAAAAGCAAGTATATCAATTCGAAAGTTACTAATAACGAGAGATTTACAATCACTTAAATATCGCAATTGTAACATCAATATGGTCTTCGCAGGGCAAACGAACCGAGTGACAAATGTGTGCTTTTGTGCAACATTGTGCAACACCTTCACCAGATTTATCTTCGTAACTTGTCTCACATGTTAAATGAATTTTCGCTCAACGCATTGTGGACTCGTAATTACGCAATTGTCAGACAATGAATTCTGTTTATTTTCCGAGATTAGTATTCACGGTGAAGCGACTTTTGACGTAAAAAAAAAAAGAACCTTTTCAATCTGTATTCGATATTTCGTACAAAAGATAACGAAATGCGTTTCTTTCGGTAAATTGCAGAAGAAAAATCCGTTTCTTTCCGTCGATTAATCACACTCTGGACAAATATTAACACTTTACCGACCGGTAGCCTATTAATCGGCTTTTTGCCGCTAACGCTTACCGACCGGTAACCTGTTAATCGCTTTTTTACCGCCGACGCTTTTCGACCGATAACCTACTAATCGGTCAAAGTTTGATTAAACATTTCTATAGGTATAAGAAAAAGCGCATATATTCCTGCGCGATAGCCTAGAGTCTAAACAGAGTCGGTGTCAGTGATGTATCTGTGGCCGAGTGAGCGGTCGGAAGTGCGTAGGATGGTCAACCGCTACCGGTCGGTAAAGTGTTAAGTAGAGTAGAGAAGAATCGAAAGAAAATTGTTTATTACAATTTTTCACCGTCTAATCGATCTATTTTGGTTAATAATAAGACTCGAGTGGTAGGATAAAATGCACGTTACATAACGAGCAGGATGCAGTCAAAAAACTAGGGTAACTGTCAATTGCTAATGATGAGTTTAATGTCTTGTAGGCGTTGCGTGGACGGTGTGTACACACATCCAATAAATTAACGGAATGTTTAGCAGAGCCGTCAATTAAGGGATCGTTTGTTACGAAACAGTAAGTCGAAATTAACGTGGAACACTGTGAATATGCAACAAATCCTCTTTATTTCTTTTGGCAATTCGACCGATGTGTAATCTGAACTCTGCTGAAATTCTGCCGGAAATATATCTAGATTACCCACCACGTGTTTCATTTCCAAATCTGAATATCATGGACCGCTAAATTCTTCGTTATTAAATGGAAATTCTGTGCTCTTTAAATCACAGTTTTTCAATGTTTCTCTTAAATTTGCTTATTTACTCTTTTGAATGTGATAAATTACTGCGAAACTTAGGCTATGCGCATGAAAAACTTGAAATTTCTCCGTTAAGAATTTCTTTTTTCCTAGAAATCTATGCATAAAATAAAAAAATCCTGAAATCACAATTTAAGAATCTCT
>NW_017100942.1:796686-797580 GCF_001263275.1 Habropoda laboriosa
AAAAAAAAAAGGCGCCTGAAATCCCAATATTAAAGAAATTTCTATTCTCCAAAAATCCACGCATAGAACATAAAAAACCTGAAATCACAATTTAACAATTTCTCTTCTCCAAAACTCTGCTCGTAAAATACAAAAAAAGGCGCCTGAAATCCCAATATTAAAGAAATCCCTCCGCAAGGAATTTCTTTCCCCAAACACACTCCACGCATAAACTAGAAAAAAAAAAAAGGAAAGGACCCAAACGTAATAAACATTTCTCACTGTCGAATTCTCACGAGATAAAACAGGTGGAAACCGATAGCACCGTACAACCTGAACGATACGAACGAAAGGTGGTAAGGTTAATTAATAATACCCGCGGTAAAGGATATATCGTGTCTCTTACCTTGCCCTGCATAATCAGGCGGATGGTCAGGGTGACCGAAGGGTCATCGTTCAAAACAGGTTTGCTACCATCCATACTGTCCATAATGGAGTCACAGATGCTGTGATTTAGACGGGAGGTCTTCTCGAAATTTGCGGGGGAAAGGGGAAGGATAAGAGGCAGGATAAGGTGGGCAGGGGAAAGGTTAGGCGAGTGATTTTGGCTGGAGGGGTCTGTGGGACGTGCTTTTCAAACGCTCCCAGGTATGCTCAGTCCTTGCACTGTAATCAGAATGTACAACAGGTTAGAAAATGATCGATAAACGAGAAAATAGTTGGATTAACCCATATGTCAGTAACTGTAATTTTCGTCTACTTTTCGTCGTTCAATTCTGCTAGGTTTCTGATAAGAAAATTCGAAACAAACCCGGACAGGTAATTTGCCGGATATTTAAATATTTTACCGGGAAGATGAAATACTTTAAGCGAGAAAATGTGCAAAAGTTTGCCTGGTTATTGACATAAGGATTA
>NW_017100942.1:797621-801885 GCF_001263275.1 Habropoda laboriosa
TAAAAAATATTATTGTATTTATAATATATTTTTTAAAATTCATTTATTTTAAGTCGCATAAAATACTAAAGTTGGTTTATTAGTGGAAGATTTGTATTTTTTTAGAAGCTTCTTTAGTCTTCTTGTCATTTACGTTTTTCGGGATACATTTGTCGATGCCGCAATTTTTTCTTACAGCAGAAAATCTGGTACAGGATGATCCAACCCTTTCGCGACCAAATAATTCTTTTTGTTTTTTAAGAATTTTCTATTCATCTGCTGAGCATCTCGCCTGCAATGGACACTAAATTGAGATCAATTTTTGTTCGAGTGCTCAAGTGGAACATATGCGTCCCGCTGGTTAAACGAAAGGGTTAAAGAAACGTCGTTCATTGCGATATTATATTTTTCTATTAATATCAATTCGAATTATTATTGAAATTATCGGTACAAAATATTAATAACAACATTACGAAAGCACTTGCCAATGATTGACAAGATCTGTTTAGAAAATTGCCACAAGAATCTGGACAAAATGTTCGTATTCGATAATAGTTATCAACTTGCAATTTCCTTATATACAATTAAACAGGAAAATTCAAGGAACTTTATCGGAAATTTATGAAGCTCTTGTTCACTGAAACACGACACGAAACTACACGATATCATAACAATTTACCTTGTTTCCTGTTTTTTTTTTAATTTATCGACGAATCGATAATTAACAAAGGAATTGCTTTTCAAATCTACCACAGCGAATGTGTGTGTGTTACACCGATAGAAAACACGCGATACACGTGTATTTATGTAACCGAAGGAGAATAAGAATCAGGCATAAGGATAGCAATTATTCAAATGGCACTTAAGAGAGAGAGAAGTACGATTGTGCGAATGGCGTACGCTATTTCCACTATTCCATTATCTCCCATTATCTGAATGGGAATGTTACTTGAGTTGCACTTTAAAAACAAAGTAATCGCGAAACAAACTGCCGACACACTACTTCAAAATAATATCTCGAAGGATATATTTCCCAAGCGTGTTTTCCAGTGTTAATTTTAACACACCACAGAGAGATACCTTCAATATTGCTCACCTTGTTAACACCGTCGAATCAATCGTAAATGAGGTGTAAGAAATGCAACGAAATTCTTTTCTAAACTGCATATTGTTCGCAGAATAGATCGCGTTTTAACGCAATCGTAACTGTGATCTCGTCATGCAACTTCTCTAGAAGAAAGGATTACCTCTAATCGTACTTTCTTATTCAAGATAGCAGGAATAATTGGAAGATAACGAGCTGGCTTCGCATTCTTCGAAGAATTTACAAATTAGCTTGGAATAATTTGGTTATTTTTTTTTTTCAAATTGCAAGATTAAGTACGAGGTGGGATGATTTTATCTCACAATTATGTATCCTGGCGAGCACACGCTGTCTTGTCTTGACTTTGTCTAAAAGTCGTGTGAAGATCTTCAGCGTTACTCAAGACTACTGGAGCAAGGTTGATGATTACACGAAATAGAGTATATTTATGGTAACTAGAAAATAATTATGTTATAATGACTTCGTGAAAAAGAGACTGATGATGATTAGCTTTGACGATATTGTCCAACGTAATAGCAATATTGACCTAATAATAATAACGTTGGATAGAATAACAGTAATATTGTTATAATAAAATATGATTTAATCATTCGTTAACATTATGTCGCGACCCTATTCTAGGATAATCAGACACCTGGTGTGTAATGTCCATGTCACTACTGAAGCACTAATCATGGAAATAAGATCATTTTCAAAGAAAATAAAAGTTCAAGGTTGGTAGATATTAACCCTTTGGACTCGGAGATCGTTTTGCCACAAGAAAGGTTGTAAATGGGATCTTGAAACATGACACGAAACTACACGATATCATAACAATTTACCTTGTTTCCTGTTTTTTTTTAATTTATCGACGAATCGATAATTAACAAAGGAATTGCTTTTCAAATCTACCATAGCGAGTGTGTGTGTGTTACACCGATAGAAAACACGCGATACACGTGTATTTATGTAACCGAAGGAGAATTTGAAATTTTTGAAAACTAACGTAGAAGTAAACTGTACTATTTTATTTAAATATTGTGTAATGTATTCTCTATTTCACTATGGCGAACAAATTTATGCAGGATCGTAGGTCTGCTCTCTGTCTTGCTTAATTATTTACCAAGTGTTAACTCGATTGCAAAGGGTTAAAACCTGCGCTGGTTTCAATCTAGGACCATAAAGCGAGTGTCAGACACACATACACGATGTGTCATGGCCTGATTTGTACGAAAAATGTCTACAATGTTAATTTTTCACCTCCCAAACATCTTTTCTTTTCTCAATTCTCGATATAAAGAAAAGCAAATCCCACCCCTATCCCACTTCAAGAAATTATCCATTACGAAAAAGAAAAAATTAAAGAAGAATGGAATAATATCTGGAAATCGAAACCAACAAAAATCGATAGCGTAATACAAATTTTCCTCAAGATATCCCACGCGGTCACATGAACAGGAAAGAAAGAATCGTTCTTTCTCGTCTGAGAACTGGTCATTGCAAGATGACACATGAATTGCTCAAAAAGAAGACAGACCCTCCCTTATCTTGCGAAGCCCTACTCAGAGTACACCACCTTTTGTACGACTGCCAAAAATTTTCTACCCAACGCCTCAAATTTAAAATCAACTCGAACACTGCCCTTATGTGTGAAAAGTATGCAAGAAATACTATTGAATTCCTTAATGAAACCAACCTCTTCCACAAAATCTGAAGTCATTGTGAAAGCTCGTTGCTAATCACCTCGATGTTGATGCGACGTAAAACCCTATATAAAAAAAAAAAAATTTTGCATACAACATACAACGATAGAAGAAGTCGTTATCAAATAAATTCCACGTCCTTACAAAATTTGCATTCCCATTAGAATACTTGCAAAGAAGTTTCTAAGTGCTTAACCACGCTAATCACCTCGATGTTGATGCGACGTAAAACCCTATATAAAAAGAAAACAAATTTTGGCTCCTCGAGAGCGACTTTCGAAAAGTCGCTGGACCCGAGTGGGTTAATAACATTAACCTTATAACAACGAGACAGACTCGTGGCACAGATTCTGGCACAAAATTCTCAAAAAATGAAAAACAGGCCCTAGAGAAAACTAGTCTCCCGACAGCAAAGTGTTAACAGCGTTACGTCGGAAATCTACTGTACAACAACAACATCGCCCAAAATAACACCGAAATTCCCTCGAACAAGAATCGAATCGCTAAAAACAGTTTCGCTGCAATGTTCTACCTACTCTCTACCATCGAAATTGAAGTCGTAGAAACGTATTATCCCGGAGCCCAGCTAGGCTAATACAATCAGAAACGCGTCGCTGTTGAACTGGGTTACAGAACCAACATAGTTCCTACGGAACCTCCTCCAACTGACAGGAGAACGACAGCAGCTGAGAGACGAAGAAGAAAACGTATTTAGTAGGGAACGAACGACGATATATCCCGAGACATCAAAAGCTCCTCTTCCCTCTCTGCGAAATAAGCGGAAATGTAATTGCCAGGCTAATGCGACGCGATGTCAACGGTTCTAACAGAACCGTATGGAAGAAGTGGCGAACGTAACTCTCCTTAACGACACTTTCAAACTTCGCACGCGTCGTTTTACCCACGCGTGAATTCTATTTTCGTGAAAATCCTCACCGAGAGGAACTATGACGACAGCGGTGGGTATATATACACGAACAACGACCGAGAGGAGGACAAAACCGCAACAATACAGAGAACCCACGTAGCAAACAACATGGTCGTCAGCATGATGCATACAAGCTTTCCAGGAAACGTGTAATACATGTTAAAATGTTGTACATAAGAGGAGGATAAGTTCGTGTTTCGATTTTCCTCGCGTACGAAAGAAAATTCCATTTAGAATTGACGCTACTTTCAAGGCTCAGATATGTGAGAGTGTGAATGTGCGCGCGTGTGTGGATATATCATTGGCTGTCTGTTCTTTGTTGCTTCTAAACGAACAGCTTCCTCATTACGAGCACGTGTATAGAAGCCACTTAAATATAACTTTCTGTGACAAAGAAACCCCGCGGCAGCGGGACGGAAAAATGAGTTCAATAATCGTGCGCTGTTTTTGAGACTATGAGATTAGTTGTGTCACGTGGTGGAGGATGACTTTGTAAGTGGGAAATCTTTTGTCATTTTTTTTTTTTTTTTTTGTGAGTTTTAGGAGTTCGGTGTGGATAATTAATTCAGG
>NW_017100942.1:801963-802676 GCF_001263275.1 Habropoda laboriosa
AATTCAGGAAAACGAGCTGTTATTTTATTATCACGCATAAGTTGTTATTGAGAAAATTTTCCAAGGAATCGTGCAAACGAGAATAATTATTTATCCTAGATTTGAATAAGACTACTGAAATTGCTGTTTTTGAAACTATGAGTTGTGTCTTTTGGAGGAGGATGACTTTGTTAGTGTGAAATCTTTTGGGTAATTTTTTTTTGCGAGTTTCATGATTTTAGTATCGATAATTAATTTACTATACTGTCACCTCAAATGAGCTGTTATTTTATTATTATTCATAAATTATCATACAGAGGAAATTTTCCTCGTACCCAATATTTTCCAAGATAATCATGCAAACGAAAATAATTATTTATCTCAGATCTGAATAAGACTTAAAATTCGTGCAATGCAAATGTACGATAGAATAATAAATAAAAGTGAAATAATTGAAAAGAGATATAATTAATATATTGTACAACACATTTGGCTGTAATTTAGCTACCATAAAATTATCTCTCATGATTTTAAATTTGTGAATAATAACGCACATCGTAGAGCATTGTTTTACACTCGTCATTATGAAATTTTGATAGTCATTGCTTCCGTTCAAACGCTTTACTGGAATCGTGGTTTACATGCGAAATAGCATCTAGGATCAACGATTGCATGCATTCGTTATTTTTTTTATTAATGATTTATAGTTTGTACATATTTATAATTATTATTTA
>NW_017100942.1:802711-802921 GCF_001263275.1 Habropoda laboriosa
GATTATACATTTTCCAAGAACTACAGACCATTATATATACATTATTGTATCTATAATGATATTTCCTACTATCGACTTGCCATACAACAAATTCACTAAAGACTATGATTTAAAAACTGTACTGTATATAATCTAAATATTAGCATAACAAGACTACTTCCTAGTAACAAGAATACCTCGTAACTACAAGAAAATAAAATTAGAAATAGA
>NW_017100942.1:803238-805202 GCF_001263275.1 Habropoda laboriosa
ATATTGCACTTTATTAAAAAGGAAGATACTCGAACCGAAAGAACAAAGAGTGAAAACCAAAAATAAAGTTAAAAAAGTGTCGGACATAAATTTCATATATAATTCTTAAAAAATTATACCATAGATGAACAGAAAGTTTATCAAAAAGGACATACTCAAACCGAAAGAAAAAAGAGCGAAAACCAAAATTACAATGAAAAAAGTGACAATCATATGTTTCGTATAGGTATTACATGAAAATTTATAAAAGAAGAACATACTCCATACACTCAGACCACCAAAACAGCCCATCGATTAACCCCCAAAATTAATTATTCAAACTCCCCCAACCTTTCCCTAAAAATTACGAACACTTATCCATCTCCAACTTTCTATCGGCAATAAACCTTGCTAAAAGCTTCCGTGCACTTATCCCACACTCTTACTTCTTACTCTATGCGCTCCGCGAGAAAAAGAAGAAATTCAATTACCCCCGAGAAAGAAATGCAAATGCGCTATTCTCGAATGCACCGCTAAATTCAAAAATAAAAAAGGTAACGTCATAGCGTCGCAATAAATTTTACGATACAACTACCACGTCCGACATTTCTCCCCCTGCTCGATCACAAACCTCGACGAACCTAATTCGTCTCCGTCACGCGAGTCCCACCCCCCGTGGTGACTGAAAAAAATCGCCCATGATCTGTGTTAAGACTGTTTAACCCAACCCACGCACCGCCTCGCGAATTAGCAGAAGGTTACGAGTCCGCTGATAAAATGGTAATAAAGTGCAGGCAAAGGGATTCACAGGGTTACGAAATGTTAGTCATTCCTGGGGAAACGAAGTGTAACGCTTCCAAGCTAAGGCTTCGGCGTTCAATTTTTAGGTCAGGCGATAAATACCTAAAAGTGCTAGGCGAAATGTGTCGGAGGCGGACACGAAAGGCAGTAACCAACAACATTTCCATCTGGTTCGATCTAATTTGTTTCGCTGTTGCTGCCCCCTTTGCGCCGTTTTCTCTCCTCCTCTCCACCGTGTCCCTTTGAGCTTTCGCGACGCTCTGGACTCGGGGAATGCCACGGTAAAGGTCAATTTCCCTTTAAGATACCGGCTTTCGATGCACAAAGCCCGGCTAAGTGTGCCTTTTTTTTTTATGCGAAAAACCTTTGTTTTATGCTTACCAGCTTGCGCCCGGGTAAAGGTTACTTAGGAGAACGTGCAAGCTTGTGTATTTGTAGACAACACTGGGACACAAGATTCTAGGAAATTTGGGCTAATGGAGACTGCTTTTTCTATTTTGTGCAATTTTTATTTTTATTTTAATTTTAACCCTTTGGACTCGTTTGTCCAGTGTGACTCGACATCAGTTTTATTCACAGGTGTGAATGAAGTGATTTTTAAATTGCCAGTTTAAATATGTATTATGTTTTGCAATATTTTTTCTACCCGGATGAGCAACAGATGACCCTTAATGCTGTTTTCAGTGTAATTAGTAAAGAAAATTGTTTAAATTGGTTCCTATTAACCGAATGTCTTTTGAAGTGCATTTCAAATAAAATTCTTAAAATAATAGGGAGTTATTAAGAAAATTTAAAAAGAATTTGGAGTTCAAAGGGTTAATACTTTAATTTAATAGATTTTGATAAATTTTTTCTACAATTTTTGTAAGATTTGAAAAACGATAGTTTGATATATTTTGTATATAAAAATATTCAAACATTGTTATTTCATTTTAATTTGCAGAGAAAGCGACAATATCGCAAACTATTCATTTCAAAATGAAAAAAAAAAAGCAGCAGTTATTAACTCATTGCTATTAATATTCACGTTAAAGTTCAACGGTATCGTGGATATTATGCTATTTACGCTTATTATTGATATTCGGTACGAAAGATCAAGGATAGAAGAAGGAATGTACAACAGCTAATGATTAAAAAACAGTTCGAGTAAAAATATTCTGTAATAGAAGTTCTTTCTAATTTGA
>NW_017100942.1:805354-807074 GCF_001263275.1 Habropoda laboriosa
AAAAAAAAAAAAAAAATACACACGTTGCTATTGTAGAAATTATGAAATGAATTATGAACATATTCCCTTAACGAGTTCAACAACGTTTCATATTGCTGCAATCTCGTCCTTCACAAGGCTTATCATTCGAACGCCTCCGCAAAATTCAAACAATTCTCCCACGTCATAAAATACTGTTAACCTACAGACGGTAAAAAAGAACAGAAACGTAATGCGTCACTGGAATACCATTAAGGGTCGGTTTTAATTAGATCTGGCCATTTTATGCATGCAGAAAGTGTCTCTTGGGATTTCTTTGTCAGGGAAAGGAAATTGAAAATCAACAAAGCATTATATATAGTTAGAGATGAATGGAGATTTGATAATCACATCTGTTTTTTTTTTTTTTTGTGTTTAAGGAAACGTGTCGGTAATGTAACAATGCGGCAATTTCTAGGTCTATTGTCATTATTCATAGGTCGATGAGATATGTAAATGTCGGAGAAACTGTTCCAGAAACTAATTTCTATTATTTCTGCGAAGTATCTGTGGATCGAAAGAAATTTGTCGATTCATTTCTCTTTAAGTTTATCTCGTATCATCATGTTCTATCGTATTTAAGAAATTTGACAATTTTTGTAATGCAATTGCAACCGTAATAATTCCGTTTTTTAACATTCCAAAAAATAATTTTAAGAATGATTTATGTGCAATGATATGCAATGCAAAAGTATTTAAATTTTCTAAACTCGTTAATATTAGTAATATACCAGCACAAATTTAGTGTTTCTGAATGCAAATTCTGGAATCGAAAGAAATTCATCGATTCATTTCACTTAAAATTTATTCATAAATAAGAAATTTGCCAATTTTTGCAATTGTACAATAATTTAACGATAAATGATCATTCTTTATTTCCAATATTCGAAAAATAATTTTAACAATAATTTATATGTAACGATAAATATTTATATCAATTTTCTAAAGATACTAAACGTGAGCCAGACGCCAGGACAAATTTCGTATTGCCAACAAATTATATCAACATCAACCGTGACACAGAGAAAGGAGCTCTAGCCGTTTCGAAGGACAATCCAGCTTCGATACATGGTAAACACTGAAACGAATACGCCAAGTTTACGCTGTTTCTGATCGTGAATATAAGATACCATCGTATGAAAACGTGAAACAATTAGCCCCGTTATTAAACGGACATAACCGCGATTGTTCGGTAGCCTTTTAACAGGGGAAGAGTGTTTCGAACGACGTGTCATTTATGTCTCGCTAAGTCCTATTGTTCTCCGTTTGATTTTCCGAACTGCTCTTTTCTAAACAGCGAAACCTTTCGCGATCTTTATACGTTCTATGATAATGAACCGATTGTTCTATTTAACACCGGTAGGAAAACAATTCAGGTTCTAATCCACCCTTCCTGGAAGACACCGCCGTCCAAATTCCCCAACGATAATGTTTTATTAACCTTCTCGAGTAACGGGCCATTCAGCTCGCTACCTGCACGTACGACAATAGGAATACCTGAGTGTTTTCCTGCATACTGAACGTACAATTTTTTTTTTTCACAACAAAATTGCTGAGTAAGTAATGGAATTCAAGACTTATCCGAAGTCTTAAAGTTTTATTACTTATTGTGAGAGAATTTAATATGCCATAGTGTAGTCATTTTTTAAAAATGTGGACATATTAATTATATTGAGCGTTACAGAATTTTTGGAGTAAATTT
>NW_017100942.1:807177-819856 GCF_001263275.1 Habropoda laboriosa
TTTTTAAAGTAAATTTTATTAGTTTAAATATAGAAATATAGATTAATTGAGCATTGCAGAATTTATGACTTTTGAAGCAAATTTCATTATTTATTGTGATAACATGTGATATACCATAGTGTAATCATTTTTTTTTTTTAATGTGGAAATGTAAATTAATTAAGCATTACAGAGTTTTTGATTTTTGGGGAATTGTAAGTTTTATTACTTATTGTGGTGAAATGTAAATTCTTTTAAATGTAGAAATATAAATTAATTAAGCATTACAACAGAGTTTTTGATTTTCGAATTCTAAAAAAAAATAGATCATTTTATAAAAGAAAAAGTAATGCAGTATTAATGATCACAGTTCATGAAATAATCACATAATTAATCTGAACTATCGGTTAAATTATTAAGACGAAAGGGTTATTTAATTTGTGAAAGAGGATGAAGTAACAGATTTTACTTTTTTTTTTTAAATGAAAATATATTCCTACTTAAGTATATTATGTAACATAATCGAGGAAGATTTTAATCATTTACGAGATACTATCACGGATATGGGTAAGAGATTAGCAAGAGTGAATTTTCCCGATTATTCATTCTTTCATTATACTATTACGTCAACTGGAAATCGAATATTCAGAAAGCAACGACGTGCGACAACTTTCGCATTTATAAATCGGCTCGTGTCAACTAAAACCGTGTTACCATTTTCGCTATGTAAATTTCAGAAATCTAGCACGCTGCAACTGCTATTCACTATTTAAAGACATATTTTACTCGTTCAATCCCCCATGATTTATCACTATTTGCGTCAATAATATGTAACAAGCATATTGCTCGAATCGTTATTTCAACAATACCGTCACACATCCAAACCAGCTGTTATTTGATCATTACCCACAAATCATCATTCAATGAAAATTTCCATCACCCAATATTCCCCTCTAAATCACAAAGAAAAAAGAAAATAACTATTTATTCGAAAACAAGTATCCCCGAATAAAAATATTCCTCAAACCCTTAACATTCGTTTCAAACGGACGAAAAATCCCGCCAAAACCGCCTCACGCATCGATCTTCGCGCCGTCGCGCACCCCGGAACAATCGCTCCTGCGATCTAAAACCATTTCGCGCTTTGTTCTTAACGATAATACGGAACGAACCAGTGTTCCCTTTCTAATGGACCACCCAGTACACACACTGCAACCGGTCGTGCTTCATAAACACAAGCGATCCTCCATTCTTTAGAAACGGAAAGGGTCCCCCGTGTTCAATGCTACGCCCCTGGCTGAATGCCCCCCACCTATTGGCTAGGGGGCCGCGCGCGCGCTGCTAAAAGTGCGTCAGACGGGTTTCTTGCTCTGTCCGTTGCGAACGCGCTTTTAGCTTGGCACGTCTAGGGCTCTCTGCGTGTCGTGTATACACGTAGCGAAAACACTGTTTCGACAAAGAGACACGCGTTCCTATTGGAAATGCATACAGAAGAGAACCGCGCGGTTATCTCTTGGCCTAAGACCTTTTTCTACGGCGAGCCGATATATCGATCGGATATACCGGTAAGCCGGTATATTCCACATTTTTTTCCCTTTCTTTCTTTTTACGTCTACCGGGGATTTTCGCGCAATAACGCTGCGTACACGTTACGCGATACTCGCGCGTAATATTGACCCATGCTCCACTTTTTTTTCGCAACGGTTACACGAGCCTTTTAGGCGGGTATTTTTGCGTCAAATCGATCCGCAATTTTTCGTACCGTGGCGTCTAACGGAATGGGGAAATTTATGGTGAAATTAACGAGTGGTATTTACCAGTAGGATGTTTTCGTGTGATACGATGAATGAAAAAGTTTAGTCAACTTGGTAAAGCCCGCGAGATTTGATTTGTTGAATCGGGGATTCGGATTTATTTGCATTTCTTTGGCTCGATGATTTTGCTTATCTGAGTGTTCCTTTTTTTATTATCTCGGCTATGTTCGATTATGGGAATAAATAATAAATGTGTGTTATTAAGAGAGAATTCGTTAATTGTATCTATTGATATAAATATTGTATCTGTTGAAGCAAAAAGTCTATGTTTAGAGTGTGTATCATTTGAGGTTATATAGATCTGGAATTAAAAAGATTGGAAAAATGTGTTGGTAAAACTTGCGAAATATGTACTAACTTTGATAATACAAAATATTGTTGTTGTTACTATCATGAAATATACAATGTTGTAAAAACAAGTTATTTGGTTCAAGGAGATAAATATTATCGTTATAAAAAAGTTTACTCAAGGATACTGTTGTTTGCAAATTCAAGAAAATACAGATCGTTTTCGTTGCATTTTATAACTACTGTAAATATTTACCGAAAATACATAATTACCAGAAATGTTTAATTTTTTCGAATTACATTAAAATAAATAGATCGTTCTATTAAATATTGAAATATCTTATTAAACAATATCGACATTTCTATTTTTTAAACAGAGAGTAGTATTTTACAAAAATATTTCTGTATTTATTGTTCTATTAATTTTATCTTTTGAGCGTTTCCTCGAAACATTTTACAGTCGTGACTTTTTATAGCAACATATACTGTACGGTTTTACGTGAAATTTACTGTATATATATTCATTCCTCATATCACCACGAACACTAAATCTCTGAGCAACGATTCGAACAAACAGTGATAATGTAATATTGATGTGTCGAACCGTACGACTTTTTTCAATTCACTGAATTTTCCGTGTCGTTGACAGATGGCACTGATGTCACTAGGTTGATAAAAACATGCGACAGCGTGGATCAAAGACGCGTATTTTTGCTCGTTAGGTCGTGACGACGAAGGATTGCACGAGTAAGCTTCTGTTAGATCACGAAAGTGGATCATACGATCTTTATCGATCATCAATAACGCTATATGCCTATCTTTACGTGTATCTAATGGCGAGCGATAATATCGCAAAGTGCGCGCGTTTATCGAAATTAATATTCAAATCGAAATATTTTTAATTAACGTTCACACTGACAATCTATCGACCGAGAATTCAGAACGTGAAGGAAATTTCGAAGCATTTTTCGAAAAATCTGTAAATGCAAAAATTATTTTTTAATTAAAAAAAAAGAGAAAGGTTGCTGAACTATTTGATTTATAAAATGAAAACCTCGAAAACACTGGAATTTCCAATCAACTTTTACGGAATGTTCTTTAATCAAATATTCAAAGCTAACTTTTCAACAAACACCGCTTGAAACATAGTAAAATAAAAATAAATATCAATTCAATACAATCATCGTCAGTTTACAATTTCATCAAATTAATTTCCACCAGACGTAAGGCAGAAAAAAGAGTGTATCGAAAAAAAACCAAAATATTACCGACGAAAGTAAATAAATACACGATTTGTATTATCCGCGACACACGAACCAAACGGGCCAAGTACTCGTGTCATAAATATCGTGTCTCGTACTTCACTGACCTGCCAAGCGTTTCAATACGAAGGAGGCTTGATTAATGAAAATACATCCGCGGTCCAACTTTCATCCAACGCATTCGTATTCACCGAAAATACACGCAGCGGTGTGTGGCGTCGGAGTTATACCAATAGGCTGTGCCTAACGCGAGATACGACGCTAATTACCGGGACAACGACGCATCGCGAGATATCTGAATCACAAATTGAAAAGCTCTGTTAACGCTAACGCACTATATTTAGCCTTCCCTGTCTTTCTAATTGGCCACGCGTCTATACACTGGGCGACTGTGACCGTTTCGCTCTGCTGCTGTCCGCAATGCAATTGGACTGTGGAATTTAGTGCAATCTGCGTTCCGTTAGACGCGCGTGCGCAGTCTGCGTGTGTGCGCACTTAACGAACGCGGAATGGTCCAATCGTTTGAAACCGGCGAACCGGCGAGAGCGCGCGATCCTTGCACACGTTGGGGCTCTCTTCCCGCTTTGCCCGTAAAAGCGTCGTTTTTCCAATGTAACGCGCGCGCCGGTCGTTGCACCAGACATTGCGTAACGTTCACGGAATCACACGATCCATCCGTAATCCACGCGCGGATCCGGTGCACGGAATCGCCACGATTTGTCAATCTACGTGTTTCTCCCTTACCCGCGCCGCTCCTGTGTATAGGAACGTTCGAAACGATTGTAACGGATGTGATACGCGATACGTGGAATTTCAAGTGTGCTCTTGTTCCTGGTTTCTTGTTTGATCGCCGTTTAACGTTTGTGATTTATGTTTGAAATGTTTGAATCTGTTAGCAGCTTACAACGAGAGAAGAAACGAGTCTCGTGTTGTTAGCTTATCAACGATTCCCGCAAAATTCCCTCGTTCAACGATAGTTCATTCGCACCACAAACAAACCGTACCGGGGAGAGAGGGGGCTTTATATAACACCCAAACCGGCTTTTCCATAAATGCAACGCCCAACAAGTTTCACGACGAGATAGTTCTATTCCGCTTTGCTAGCGATTCATACGTTATCAGTTTACAAGACAAACGAAAATTATTAAAAAGAAAGAAAGGGGAACTGCTCGTTTAGGATTCAATTTTAAACTAGGTGTACTATACGTGTCTACGTATTATCTCTTTTGTGAGCTTTCATATTACCCTTTCCTACGCGTCGTAATTTAACACGGTTAATTGTGATGTAGTCGAATACGATTCGAGGGTGAACGTATACAGCGCGGTAAACAATTACGACGAGAAATTCGATCGGGGATTGTACGGAAAACGTGTTCAAGTTGTAACGTATAAACATTCAGTTTCTCTAATGGAAGATCATATTTAAAGGCGCGTATGTATATCAGTCGGTGTTCTTCACTTTCGGGAGCAAAACCATGGAGCGAAAAGCAACATTGTTTCGTAGAGACAGTAGCACGCGGTGGTTATATATGTGGTGCGCATCGAGTGCGTGGAAAAAGGTACGCAGATACAAGTCGACGACCAGAAGCGGTACAGTCGCGAGAGAAAACCAATCACGAGGCTAGGACTGTCTGTCTCTCTTACACGCTCGCACACACACATACACACACAGAGCCATTCATCTCTACTATCTCGCTCTGTCTCTCTCCTTCTCTCCCTCTTTCGTTAATATCCGGAGTAGGGGGGAAAAGAACCGATCGTTCGATTTGCCAGCACCAGCTTCCTATCTTCCTCGCTGTCCGCCTTTATATTCCGTGTCCGTTTAAATTACGCAGCCGACGCGTATTACCGTCGCGCGACGAAATACGAGAAGAGATACAACGTGAGATACACGCGCGACCAACGAAAACACTGCATTCACACTGCCACTGGTTCCGCGCCTCGCTCAGCCGATAAGGACAGCCAAGAACGCACCATTATTTTCGTATCTACGTAGCACACGTTGTTCGCGCGCACCACGAAGGAAAAGGGAGAGAGCGAGTCGTGTGTTCGGGTCTCCGTTTCCTTACGAACTTCTCCGATCGCGACTCTTTCGAACCACGAAACGACATTGACGCGGCGTCATACCACGCTGCCTCTCTGCAAATCGCCTACTTCCCGGCGGCACACCGTACTTTTTTCCCCTTTTCTACTCTCGTGCACACTTTGCGTACGATTTCGCGGCACACGCGATTAACCGAGACGGAAAACGACGATCGTGATTATTCACGAAACACTGGCCGCCCGCGTCTAACACGTAATTCTCTAGAATAATTCCGAGGGAACGAACCGACGATAATAACGCCGGCGCGGCGTGTGCGCTATGGTGGCGCACCGTAGTCCCCGTTCCTCGTTGCGAGGCGTCCCAAAGGAACGAGGATCGCATTTTAATGGGGCGCGGCCGTATGAGAAAATTCTTAATTACCTAAATGCACTCCTTAATCATCGGGGATAGGTCTGCTTCGCCTCACCGTGACGCACACTACACTCGATGCTCGGAAACGGGGGAAAGGAAGAAAAACACTACACTCTACGCGACACTGGAAAACTGCACCACCTCGGCGGAACGCGAACGAATCTGCCTCGTTCTCTCTCACGTCCGGTCTCGCTCTATTCCGTCGATGCGCGGCGCTGTGCGCGCCGCTGCTGCGTGTTCGCCGCGCAACACCAGCGACGCGTCACGGCGTCGTTGAACATCACGCGCAACAGCGGCACGTCATTGGCTGACCAATCGCGCTTTAGCTTTACCGCTGCCCATTACACCGCGCGGTAAATTCGAATCACTTTTCTTCGAGTAGATTACGTATTGAATACAATTGCACGAAATTATGATGGATTACGACAACTATGTGTGGTATTAAATCGTTCCATTTGAATTACCAGTTAGTTCGTTCGTTTGCATTCGGAATAATTAAATCGCCCTACATTTCGCGGTAGATTAATGCGCTAGATTGGGAAATTTATTTACATTCCTGAAGTATGAAAGGAAAATTACTGTTAATGGTATTAGGTAGATTGTGATAAACGAGAAAATATTAACAAAGAGAAATGATTAGAAAAGTTCACATAGATATTTAAAAAAAAAGAACAATTTGTCCCATTTTGAAGAAAAGATGCATTTTGTCCATTTCAAAAGCTATCACTGTGAAACGTGTGGGCCACGTCGTCAGCAACTTCGTTAAACCGAAAACAATAATCGATGGTAATTAAGTTGGCGTGCGTTGGACACTATTTGCGATACTCCTTCGCGTGAAAAATGAATCGTCTCGCCTTCCGTATATCCCCTGTGTCGATTTAACATAATATAACGTGTTCAAATAAACATATGAGCATGCAACAGCCGATTTCGTTCTGTTTGCGTAGCATTTGTCAATACTGTCTGACTATTTTAAAATTCCACCTAGACGGGCGTTAATTTTGCCCGTGTAACCTCGAACGTTCGAATTTACCTGGTTTAAAATCTGTGTCCCTATCGAAAATCAACGTCTACGATATAATCGACGTGAATCAAAGCCTCCAATGACCATTCTGAATTACGCCTATGGCAATCATCCAACGAAAATCCCCCTTTCGTCGAATTATCACATGTCACTCTGAATAATAACAAATCGATCGATATATAATGAGAAGTACTTATATTAAGTTTATTTTATTATTTATTTATATATGAAATTTGTTTTCCTCCCACGGTCACCCATCTTTGCGAGGACTGCAAACTTTGGTGCTGCACATCGAAGGCCACCGAAGACTCCGTGCTACCAACCTACCCAAGGACGTCCTTGTTGACAATTTATCGATATATGATAGTTGCTTATCCGGATTTAGCCATTCCAAACTTTCTCTCTTTCTTTCGTTCGTCGAAAGTGAACGTCATTGGATTTCGGCGTTGATAATGAAAGGTGTGAACACGTGGTCGTTCAGGAAGACGAATGGTCGAAGATGAATGAGAAATCTTGACCTCGTACGTCGAAACCAACCGTGACGTCGTATTTCATGCTACACTTTTTTGTTTTGCTCGGTCAGAGAGGTGGAAGTTTGTAGCGGGTTTGAAATTAGCTATTTCTGGACCTGATCGCTGAATCAATTTAAATATTTCAGATTGTACTTTGTTTTCCTTTTTTCGGCGATCGTTCTGAGGAAACGAAACGGGTGTTGAAAGTTGGGGAATTGCTGACGAGTTAGTCATTAGGCTTGGAGAACAGGCGAACCTGTTAACATGAGGAATTACACAGATCTTGTTTTAAATTGTTGAAAGTTATCAAGACGATTATTGTCGAAATAAAGAAATATTTTTATTTTCCGTTAATTATTACAATTTCGAAGTACTGTTATTATTAACAAAAGTGAAACGAAGTAGTTTACTTTTAATTATCAGCAACGAATATATTTTTCAAATTTAATCAAAAATTTAGGACTCGTTTGTGCGTTGTTTAAAATAATTATAGCATTGGTTTATGCAGTAATTCGAAAATTTCAATACACCATAGAAATTCAGCGTTCACTGAAATATATTAGCACGCCAAGTGCACCACTCGTTTAATTCAAACATTCTTAAACTTATCAGAACTTTCCTAATTTAAGCTATTATTCGAAAGATACAACTCGACACAATTTTCAGACGATATCCGTATTAATATAATTAAAACTTTCCTATTTCCATTCCCTGCGTATCTCAAAGTAACCCTTACATTGGACGTCTCGGAAAATCCATAATTCCCCTCGTAACTCGAAAACCTACGCACCTCTTGTTGCAAATTAACTTAAATAATATTACCTAAATAATTTCACGTAAACAATTCGTCTGAAATTTTGAAAAATCGCTCCACAATCGTCCGAAAAAATAGAAGGGAACAAATAATATTACCTAAATAACGTTTTATCTCAAACTTTTAACGAACACCATGCACTCCGCAATTTTTAAAAATCGCTGTACAATTTCACCAAAAAATGGGACGAAACAACAGCTTCCAAATTAACTCCAGCCAGCTGATACGAGCTACGAAAACTGAATCGTACCTTATTTCAAATTTTTAACTATGCACTGTATCATTTTTAAAAATCGTTCTACAATAGTCCAAAAAATAGGACGAAATAAATAATACTTTATCTCAGACTTTTAACGAATACAATGCACTTTCTAATTTATAGAAAACACTGCAATCGTCTCAAAAAATAGGACGAAAATTAACACCCAAATTAACACTAACCAGCTGACACAAACCTACAAAAATTAAATCATGTCCCATTTCAAATTTTCAACTGTGCACTGTGTAATTCTAAAAAATCACTCTAAAATAGTCGAAAAAATAGGCCGAAACAACAGAGCCCCAAAATTAACGCTAACCAGCTGACACAAGCCTAAAAAAAAAAAACTGAATCGTGCCTTAAAAGATCAAGCGTCGCGTTTCCATTGAACTCGCTTCGCTTGAGAGCGGATGAGCGTGTTTTCCGTGAGCAAGCACAATGTCAATGGAAATTAACTCGTGCACCGAACAATTCCTCGCGATTCACAATGCACGTGTCACGCGTCGCAAGTCGGACGCGGAGTTGCGCGTTGTATTGCGTTTCAGCGATTAAGAGGGACCTATTCTCTCTTCATCTTTCTCTCCCTCTCTCTCCCCCACGGTGTATGTCTGTTGTTGCTGTTGCTTTTACGAGCAAGTAATAGAGCACAAGAGAATGGCCGTTTATACGTCAAGTTTACAGGATATAATGGGAAGGGCTACTGGCGACAAATCGATAAGCTGTAGAACAATAACAACGCGCGGGGGCTGCGAGAGAGAGTTTGCGACCCTTATCCTCCTCGGTGGTTCTCTCTGTTCGGGGAAGGACCAATCGTCCCTGGTAAACACTTTCCACGATTTGCCGAGTAAATTTTCTTCTCCTCCACGCCGGGCGACCACCGTTTATACTCGACGAGAGAGCGTCGATCGACCCTCGATCGCGCCGGGGTAAATTGTCGGTGAACGGATAAAATAATAAGTCCGATTGCGGAACTGAAGCTTCGTGAAACGATTGTTATTGTTACGGGAGGAACGAAGTGGCTTGTGCACCGGAGGATTATGGTATTTTATGGAAGTTTCGTGGATTTCATTTTTAACTCTTGGAGATGGTTCGAGGGTTTGGATGTTTCGCGGCTGTCTCTGGGTGGTTCACTCGTGTTTTTCAACGGCGAAGTTGTTTTCTTTTTTTAAGAACAGAGATAAATAAAAGAACTGAAGTGAAATAGAAATGAAATATGAAATGTTTGGGGATGGTTTGATGGTTGGTAAGTTTCGTGGTTGTCTTTGAGTGGTTCATTCGCATTTGCCAACTTTAAAGATTTATTTTTTGAGAATATAAATAAACGCGAGAATGTAAGTGAAATGGAAATAAAGCATAAATGAACAGGCAAAATGTAAACGGTTTATAAGCACCAAAGACAACGCGAATTCTTATCAAAAGTTCCCTTGCAAATCGGTGCACATAATGCCCTCCTCCATTTTATTAACTTAAATTCTCTCCATGCAAAAACACATAGATTTTATCGGAGCCATTGCACAGTGAAATTGAAGACTTCGCTGCAGAAAGCAGCGATTTCGCTATTTTTGTTAACATCTAAATTTCGAGTTAATTGTGTTAATTTTGAAGATTCACCCTGCAATAGAGAAAATCTATTTTTCTTAATATCTAAATTTCAAGTTAATTGAGTTAATTTTGATAATTCACGCTGCTATAGAGAAAATTTATCCTTGCTAATATGTAAATTTCAAGTTAATTGTGTTAATTTCGAAAACCCACCCTGCCATAGAGAAAATCTATTTGTCTTAATATCTAAATGTCAACATAACCGTGTCAATTTCGAAAATTCACTCTGTCACAGAGGAAATCTATTCTCCTTAACGAGTTAACACAATTTCCATTACTCCCCCAAAGTCTAAAATTATTTCCACAGTCCACACACCCACTCACACAAAGACGTCATAGCGAAACAAAGACCACTCTCACCTTTCAAAAACTCCAACACGATCCCTTCTGACATACCGTGTGCAATATTATAGAGTGGAGAGGAGAATAACATACTCGTGGAAGAGTATGTTACCCGGTCCTCCGAATAATTTAGTCAACCCGCATATTTCACCGCTTCTTTCTCCCAAGTTTGACAGAGAGTGTCACACATATACGTATACATCTCTCCTACCTTGGTACTTGGTGTGGCCCCATAATTTTCCACGTACGGCGCAACTGTTCAACTATAAACGCGGCCGGTCAGAGGCTATTCGCGTTGGAAAACGCGTGATTAATTAAACCGTTAACACTTTCCACGTTCCAGCAACGACGATGTTCCGATGGTCGAAACTGAGGGGTTGCCGGTCATTTTGTTCGTTGCAAATAGGGTCAGGAGATGTTGTTTGCAGAACATATCCTTACATGTAGCCAACGACTTCCCTTCCCGGTACACTCGCCTGAAAGGCCATTATGACGACAATAGCTTGCCATGGGTAATAGCGCGACCAGGAATTTAATTATCATTTTAGGCGGTGCGGAAAGCAATTATCGGAAATTCAGTTTGCAATGGCCAATGGAACCACTGCTCGGAGAACTAAACGGCAACCATCGCACTACTTCTGTACTACTCGCGTGCAAAAGAGCAAGCTCATTAGGAAGTACTTTTTCTCAGCCACGACGAATATACTGCCGTTTTAAGCTGGCGTCCATAACTGGGAGAGCCGGTGTTCCTGGTTCAACTGAACGCGTGCTGGTAGGTGTACGAATGCCTGAATGAAATGTTCCGTGGAGGAACACGTCCGCGGTTCTTGTTGCACGGTGTTTTTTGGAGGTTTTTTTTCTGAGTTAGGGTGATTTGGGAGGGTTAGATTGTGATTTTGAATATCTGAGTAAGTGTTTAGGCGAGTGTTTAGGGTAGAGGGATAGACGTGTGAGTGAAGAGTGTTTTGGGAAGGGTAGATTGTAATTTTAAATATCTGAGTAAGTGTTTAGGCGAGTGTTTAGGCTATAGACAGAGAGACGTGTGAGTGAAGAGTGTTTTGGGAGTGATAGATTGTCATTTTAAATATCTGAGTAAGTATTTAGGCGAGTGTTTAGGGTAGAGAGATAGACGTGCGAGTGAAGAGTGTTTTTAGGATTTTTCGTGCGAATGTTTAGCCTAGAACGATAGCTGAGTGAACGAAGGAACTTTGAGCTGGAGAGATACAGTGAAGGAAAAGTGTTTGGAACGAGAGTTCAGTGATTATTATTTGAGCCACTCAGAAGTCAAAATGATTAACTCCACTTTTTAATATTCTTCAAATTTTGATATCAAAGCACATGTTTGGTGCTTAATTTTTCATAAATAAAAGAAATTTACTAAATTTTATTTTGTGGAGTTAGTCACTTTGGCTTCTGAGTGTCTCATTTAGCGATTATTCCTGGATAATATTGATGATAAAAATGTAAGTGTAATAAAACAATATTTATCGAGAAAGAAACATTTCTTTTTCTATTACTTTTAAACTATCCTTTCATTTAAGATAATTTTACCAAGACCACTGAGATGAGACACTTTCTTCCACGTAAAAGTGAAGAATAATTTTGCAAATTGTTAAGGATTTTAATATGTTTAAGAAACTTCAGGAGTAGTTAATTAACGATAATTGGCAATAAAAATGTCCACGAATGTTTCTCTGTTTTTCTCGTTAAAAAAGTAGAAGAGCTCGTTAAGAAGTACTTTCGTTAACGAGTGTAGAATACGTATTTCAGACTTACATATTATATGTTAATATCTATCGACGGAGAATTATACATGACCATCGAGGATAATGGCTTGTATATAGTTATTAAAAATTATGTAGCATTTTATTTACATTTATCCAGTGAAATAATGATACACCTGTTACTGCAGGTAATACGACCACTTGGAATAATTATTACAATTTCCATATGACAGTTAAAAATTTACAATAATAATTCAATACTGTGAATTAAATTTCCTAAGGAAACTAAGTCTTTCTAATAAGAAGCCTTTAAACCTATTTCAAATATCAATGTCTGAAGAAATTTCAAATAATCAATTCAAAAATCCTTCAAAGAGCCCTCCGTCGGGCGCACCTGATCTCTCAGACACAACCATAATTCATCTATGTACGTATATAGACGCGATACGTTGCGCAATGAATGTGCAAATGTGCTCATGTTCTTCTATTATTCCTATGGTTGGTTACTTTCCACTTGGTAAAAGACCTCTTGAAGGCCGATCTCTAAGATCCAGCGCGCCCGATGGAGTTTCAGAAATGGGTGCGCCCGACGGAAGGTTAATAA
>NW_017100942.1:820409-830869 GCF_001263275.1 Habropoda laboriosa
TTTTTTTTTTTTTTTTTCTGTTTTCATGTCACCCTTGGCTGTAGCGTTCAGATTGATCTGACCGTTTCTCAGATCTTTCGTATACTACAAGTTAGTGTTCTTTTGCTTGATCGTTAAAAAATTAGGGTTCCTTTTAATGTAATTTTTGCGGGAAATACACTCGGTTTGTTTTTGGTGAAAAAGTTTATTGGGACTGTGAAATATTGCGAGTATAATAATATGAAGTAAGTGACTCAAAAAAAGAATACAATTTATATGAAATTAATTTATTATAATATTATTTAATATAAATTATATTACATAATAAATTATACAGAGAAATAAAGAATATAATTTATATGAAATTTTTCGAATCCTCGAAGTTAGTATTTTAATTAGAAAATGGTACGTTTTTTAATATAATATTTTTTGTAGTATAATAAGAGAAAAATTCTCAAGTAAATTAAGTAAACTGAAAAAAAGTAAATAAAGAATAAACATGTTAATTTGACTATATTTTTTAGAATTCTTGCTTCCGTATTTTAGAATATCGATACAGTGAGAACCGCCGATTAGTAATTATGAACTACATTAAATAATAAACACGAAGAATTGGAATTTGTCAATTCTGAAACTAAATTTCACAGTTAATAATTAGAATTGTATAAAATGATATAATTTAGAAACAAGAGTGTCATAATCCAATAGAAACATCGATTTCGCATTTGATATTGCTACACAGAAATTCGTGTCGGAAACTTGCTGTCGAATTACACAGACACATCGTATCATCGGTATTTCAGTAATAAATATTATATCCAAACACTGGAAAACTTGAAAATGAATTTCCACATAATATACGACAGATTAATTCGTATTAAAATAATAATTCGTAAAATGAGAATTACACATATTTTCCAAGCATACTTGCGCGAATTTTAACAAAGGAACAATGATTATCAGAAGTGTCAACGAAATTAGCGGTAATTATATTGCAATGAAATATTAATTTTCATCGATTCACGCGTAATTTGACGTTACTTTTATTATCATACCACTCGAATACATACATATAACGATGGAAAAATTTGAAACAATAAACTGTGCCGTTCGTTATCCCTCGAGAGTTACTGTGCAAAATTAAGGCCTGGTTCTCATAGATCAACTTTAAACCTCGGTTAACTCCAACCGCAGAAAAGGTATGTTGAAAGAATGCTAATCCAGGGGTTTAAACCTGATTCGAGTCCTGGCAGCACACTGCAAAATTATTGTCCACTATTTCATCTCCTTTCGTTTCTTCCCTGTTACACAAAGCTCTGGATAAAAGAGCAGACATTTGGACGACCACGTGAAATAGCATTACCGGCTACTCTTTCAAAAACTAGCAAATAAAATATTTTTTGCTACGAGTAAACTTTATTTATTTTCTTTTATTATAATCCTCGCCTTTCGGCTTAGGATGACTTCCAGCTACACCTTTTCTATTTACAATATTTTACATTGAAAACTTTATTAATTTACTATTAATAGATAGTAATGTTACATGTATGAATTAAAAATTATTTTTGTACTGATGTTATTCAGGAATGTTGGAAAAATTGTATTTGGTCGAAGAGTGCTACTTTGGAGCCAAGAAATTTTCTGGCAATTTTTGCTAGTACTGTAATATTATTATGTAAAAGTACTATTAAAAGTCTCTTTGTTTTTAAAACGGATAATTAATTTAATTCGTGAATTTCACCTTAGAAATCGCTATTTTTATTTTAGACTGGACGAAAGAAAATATAGTATAATATTACCACACAAAAGTACCATAAAAATTCTCTATATTACTAAAATAATATTTCTGAAAAAGGTAATTAATTTAATCTATGAATTTTACCTAAGAAAAACTGTATCGTCGCTATTTTTATTTTTCATTTGACAAAAGAAAATAAACGAGACCTCAATTTTTTCCCAACGCAAAAATCTTCCTACAAAGATATAATTCGAGTGGTGATTTTAAGATTTTTCCCATTTTCCCCAGTATCGAGACCGATGAACGTCCCGCTTCTCGTATAATGCAACTTGAAAAGGCCATTTTCAGCTGACAATCACCAAGGCCACAATTTCTCTTCCGACATTTTTCGAATTTCTCTTCCACCCCTATCCACAGCCTCAAGATAGCGAATCGTTACTCCGCGCGCGTAGAATTGAAGAAGGCAATAAAACGTGCACGGTTCCACGCTCGCATCCGTCGCGTACACGCATAAAGCGGCTATAACGAGACGCTGATAAGTACACGGAGAAATTGCAATTCCCCTCTGCAGCTTCCTTCACGATAGGGAAGAGCCACTTGAGCGACAAAGGACGAGGATACTTCGATTCTAACCTGTGTTCTACCCGATCCCACATTTTGTTCTTCTACACGCTAGCTTCTATGGTTGTTGCGTTACACCGTGGAAATTGAAGTATTCGCTTGAGATCCAATTAAACGACTACCGATCTTGCGAAAGATTCGGTCCAAGTTCGATCGGATTTGGAAAGGAAGAGCGAAGTTTTCTTTGAAATTTTCTTCGTGGAGCGAGGGTGGAAGGTGAAGTATGACGAGGGACGGTGGTGTCCAGGCATGGTCAAATTTCTGTGTTTCTGTAGTTTAAGTATTCGCGACACTTGCTGTCAATATTCGTAGAAGTATGTATTGATCGAATGTACTGCTCGTAAGCATCAGAATAGGTACGTTTTGGATGCAACAATTGAGTTTCTTTTTGTTATCAGATTAAATAAATTTCACGTGAGTGATTTTAGTGAATTTTGAAAAATTAGAAAATAATTTGTAAGCTTGACTATATGAAACGAGAATATTAGCGAGGATAAATCATTTTTGAAACGGGTTGAGTACTAAAAATTATGAAATTTGTAAGAGGAGAATTCTAAGAAATTAATTACATCGAAGTAACTCAATTTTAGTCGGAAGACTTCATAAAAAAGTGACTACAATATTATCCCTCTAAATATTCCCTCTGCCAGAAACTCACCGATTAATCAACAATCTTCAACCTTCCCTCGTATCTCCAATCAGCCCTGTCCAATTTCTCCCAGCGGCCATAAAAATTCGCGTATAACTTTCCCGCCCATTAGCTATGCAAAAATACAACGCAGCTCGTGTCGCACCAACATTACGATTAATATCAGACAACACACGACTCGCACTCGTGATAAGCCTCAATTTCCACCCCAACTTTCATTCACAAAAAGAAAGAAAAAGACCCACTATCGACAACATTCTTTATCACAATACACACTCAACGAACCATGCATCCAACGTAGCCAGCGAAAGAATCGCAACACGGAGGAATAACAACCCTCGAATCCCTCCCAAACCTACCCCAACAAACCAAGAAAACTTCAGCCTCGAATCCCAAAGTCAGCCTTTCCTCTCCGAGTAATTTTAAGCTGCACGTTCGAGCTGACCCACGTCGAAAGCCAGAGAGAGAACGACCGACGTCACACAACTTGACCGCGAGAAGAGGGCCAGAGAACGGGGTTGAGAAGCCAGAAATGGAGCTCGACCTCGTCACCTTTCCTCCCTATTGCCTCTCCCGAACGCAGACGTCTCCACACTCGTTCAAACTACCCCTCCAAGACACGAACAAACCTCCCCGTTAGTGTACGCACGAATCGTGTGCGTCGACGACGAGAACTGCTACCCCAAACCACTCGACCAGAGAGAGAGAGAGAGAAGGAGGAACAGAGAGGGAGAGAGATTTGCTCTGGAGGAGGTTCAGCTTGACGGAAATGAGGCTGCGGTGTCTGCGACCGCGACGAAATTTCGCTGCGCGGATGGGAATCCTCCGATTTGAGACTCCGGAGGAAAAAGATGACGTTGCGAGGGGTTGATTGGGGGCGAAAGTAAGGGTTATCGGATACATCGAGGCGAATGTGGAAACGTTTGGCGGTCTTCGAGGTGTGAACGATGCGTATGGGTGGTTTCTAAAGCTTGCTCCCAGCAAGTGGGCTGTTTGAGGATTGTTTTAACGAGGCGGCGTGGAATCGCTGGAGATTATTGGTGCGTGTGGGTAAATTGATTATGGTTGGGGGTGAACGGGTGGTTTGTTGTTCGTGGTCGAGGATTAACCTCTTCACTTGCCATCTTTCGCGATGATCGTGCGTCTGAGATTGTTACTGTTGCGGTGCTGTGTTGGGTAGCGGGAATTCACGAATTAATTACATTTGGTAATTTTCTGTATCGTAAATTAAACACGAATGTTAGAATTAAAATTAAGTTTTGTTACTAGTGTCGCTGTTTTTATTGCATTTTTATTCGAAAGAAGTTACAAGTTTCTTTTTATCAAAATTGGGTAATTTTTGAACATTTGGAATTGACAAGCTGCTTTCTAAATAGGAACAAGTACCTTTTTAGAATTAACATTTTAAACACCTATAAAGTTGATATAATAAATGTGAATTATTTACGAATCATTCCAATATACTGCAAATTGGATACTCTTTCGCTACTAATGTTTTGATTTTATTGCAAGCAAGTCGAAGCATTCCGCACAATTTTCAGTATTGCCCTAATAAAGCCTACCATAAACTCAATTTCGTATTACTTCTGGATTTCAAATACGTACTTCCACGAGCTCGGTATAAAATACACGAAAGATCCTGCCAAAAAGTTAGAGCCCAAGCAAAAGCTGTCTAATAAAGAAAGAGACCTACAAAAGGACACAGCGGAAGGGTACACGGCAAAAGAACAGCATCGCGGATTCATAAACACAGACTTCATTCTGTACCCACAATTACCTACAAAACAATCTCGCATTATTCCACGGAATAACAAAAAAAACAGAAAGAAAAAGGCATAGAAAAAAAAAAAAGGAACGAAACAGGAAAGATAATCACACGAAGCACGCGGTGTGGACTACTACAAAAATACTCCACCGCTACGACAATCCCCTAAGAAAACACTTTGCCCTCCGTCAAACCATCAGCCTCGAACGATCCTCGAGCTTTAATTCCTCCTTCATCTACCGGAAACGGTGTTTCAAAGGGGGGAAAAGGGTAAAAATGATGGTCACTGCTTTGTTTCAATTCGCTTGACTAATTGTGAACGTTTCAATATCAGTCAGAACCAGCGCGCACACGTACATAGAGAAACGGACAGACAGAGAAAACGAAGAAAAAGGAACGAGAAAAGACAGAGAGCATAGAAAAGCTTCACGTGGCCCGGGGCCTGCAAACTCTTTCATCTAGAAGCTATTGTTCTCCGCGCTCCTTTGCCTTTTTCCTCCCTCCTTGCCCAACCCCCTTTTTTCTTTTTCGTCTTCTGCACGATTTTAAGGCTTCCACGGGTCTCTCATAGTCCGTCGGCACCTTGACCGGCAAGCATGTAGTCACTTGTTTAATCAGGCCTCGTTAGAAACAACCCCAGGGCAACGTCTCCGTCCTCGATCCCCATCCGCCACCGTTGCTCTCTCTCTCTCTCTCTCTACTCTTCGAGCAGATGCTTCTAATGAAATTCTAACGAGTACGGATCTTCTTTAAGTGCATTATAATTTCCGTATTGTTGGATCGAGAGGTTTCGGTGAGAAAATGGCTGATTAGGGCGGACTGACGGATGATAATGCGACGGTGAGATGGCGGTGCTAAATATCCACGTCGATGGTGTTACGGTGTACTTGGATATTTGTGAAATCTAACGGATGTAGTTATTGTAACAATTTGTTCCTTGGTGCTGGACGGATTTATCGGGACAAAAATGACACATTGGCAATTTTATAAAAAAAGTGAATGTTACATAGACACTGGTAAATATTATTGTTTGTAATTTCTTTCTTAGTTTGTCCCTTAAGTTTAGAGGAACCAGCTGGGTCAAAAATGACCCATTAGTAACCATGGAAAAATAGTGAATGTTACATAGACGGTGATAAGTACTATCGTTTGTGATTTCTTTTTCAGTTTGTCCCTTAATATTAGAGAGACTAATTAGGTCAAAAATGACCCATTAGGAACGTTGCAAAAAAAGTGAACGTTCAATAATGGTAAGCATTGTCGTTTGTAATTTTCGAACTTTCTTTTCTGTAGGTATATTTCTGTTTGTATCGGTATGAATATAGTTTTTTAATTAGGTTTTGGTTACCTAATAATGCATTCTTTGGAAAGTTGGTAATGGGTCATTTTTGACCCGGGAGGTCCTTCCAGTGTTAAGAAGGAGTCATGTCTTTTTAGTCTAAAAATGACTAAAAATGGAGAAAACGGCTCGTTGTACCAAGGTTTTCGATTGATTGAAAACTGAAAATATATGTTAATGAAAAGGTCCTCCTCAGTTGAAAAAAATTCTCGAATTACTGGCTTACTTGTAAATTTGTAAAATCCAGAAGATTTTATCAATTTGAAAGTGTAAAAAAATCGATTTATCCCATAACATTTCATCTCTGTTAACCTATTTTTGAAAGAAACTCCAGCACTAATCTCACCCTGTCTCGAAGAACGCAGCCTTGGATCTATCAGCGAAGATTTCACATATATCTCTCTGGAGGAAGCCATAAATTAACGTTTACAAGAAAATCCTGCTCAAAGGGAACGATTCATTGGAACCTTTCGCAAAAGACAATTGAGGTTTCTCCGTATTCCCGATAACTTTCAAACTTCTAAACACTCTTCTGCCACTGGGAAATTGCACTCGGGCAAAGTAGACGGGCTACCCCGTCTAAATGAACGAAAGAAGCAAAACGGCCATTTTGCATTCTGTCTGTTGCAGACTGTTTCATTAACGAGAGCTGTTTCTCAAGGATCGAGTAAAGGTTTCCATTTATCCCCCGCGAGTCGAAAGGTCTGAGAATCCTGGACGGTATTCCGTTCTCTGGACAGCAGCTTGCCCACCGATCTATAAATCACGCGATTCCACAGTCCCTCCATTATGGTTAATCTCCACGCGTTTACGTTCTGTCTCTCCACGCGTCTGACTTCTGGATTTCCATCCCATGTCTGACGTTTCATCCACTCCATCTTCTCATGATTTTCGAATCAACGTCAAACCCCCTCTTCAGAGAGCTGGCAGCGCGAAAAATTCATCGTCGGCAGTTCGAGATGACTGTGTTTTGAATTTTCAACGAATTTAAGACTTTGCTGTAACAATCTTTATCACCAGTTTTGGCCATTTTTAGATTGGAGCGTTTTCTATTATTAAAAAAAAGAACTCCATCGTTTGGCGTAATACATAGTCTAATCCTATAATTAGTATAGTTATTACAAGGAAAGCTTCAACAATCTTCATTTCAATTTTTGGCCATTTTTAGATTGGAACATTTTCTGTTATTAAAAAAGATACTCTATCGTTTAGTGTAATAAAAAGTCTAATCCTATAATTAGTATGATTATTATAAGGAAATTTTGAGACTTTGCTGCAACAATCTTCATCTCCATTTTTGGCCATTTTTAGATTGGAACGTTTTCTATTATTAAAAAAAAGAACTCCATCGTTTGGCGTAATACATAGTCTAATCCTATAATTAGTATAGTTATTACAAGGAAATTTTGAAACTTTGCTGCAACAATCTTCATTTCCATTTTTGACCATTTTGGCCATTTTTAGATTAGAACGAATTTCTTAATAAAAAAAGAATGTATCTACTGTTTGATGGAATAAACAGTTAAATCCTATAATTAGTACAGTTATTACAAGGAAACTGGAGAAATTGTATTGTTATTAGAGAGAAACTGGAGACGTGCTGTATTTTGAAACAAGAAACAGTCATCTGCAGGAGATGACTGATTGTTGCAGCAAACTATACAACAGAATATACAGCACATGTTTCATCAGGTGACTAGAAAATGACAGGCTGGCTCCTAAATGTGTTATTATAGTTGTGGCTTGTATACAGAGTATTGCTGGTGATGGTAATAATCAGGAGGTAGCAGAGACAAGTGAATCAGATGTTTCAGCTCTACATTAAGTAACACTCAAACTAATTTCGGATAATATTTATATCACAAATTATTTATCAATTCCATACTAATTTACTCTTTGCACATTGTTACAAAGGGCAATGAATAATTAATAAAAATGATCAGAGTACATTATAACTTGCACAGAGAAAAATCAGTCATCTCCATAAGACATTATAAAATAAAAAAAGAGACGTGATTTTTAGGGAAGTTTCATTTTCTCTCCTGAAAAATCTCCATTTCTGGAGATGACAAGTCGCACCAAAGTGTTTAATTAAGTTTTCAGTTTTTTTCAAAATTTTGAATTTTTAACATTGCCAATTTTATCAGCAAAAGGGTTAAATTAGCCACTTAAATCTCCCGAAAATTCCTAAAATCTCGCACAAGTACTCCTTTCAACACCCACAAATCCGCAAAATGGCGGTACAAATCACAAACAAAGCTCCGCAGAATATCCGTGAACGTCCACGATCTTCATAATTCCGGCAAATTCGCGAAAATTGTCGGTCTGTCATACATATCGCAGGTCCGCATACATATGCATCTCAACTCGCGGAGCACACACGATGGGCTGCTGTTGCGGTGTGTGCATAAACACGCGCGATCGCAAATTGTCTCCGCGTTTCGAGATTGCAGGAATTCGAACTTCTGTACGGAGCTCTTCGATAACGGACTGCAGCTTCCTCCTTCCTTCCGCTATACGTCCCTTCTATCTTTCGTCTTCTAATTATGCGTCGCGTGCACATCTTCCTTCGATCTACCTCCGCTCTCCTCCGTTTTCAGACTCGATGGACTTCTTTATCAAGAGTGCACCCCGCGCGTTTAAAGCTTCGCCCTCACCTTTGTTCTTATCCGCTCGTCGAATCCTTCTCCCTTCGACTTTTCCAGATATTATTTACTTTGTTTAAGAAAGTACAGCGCTCCTCGGAGCTCCTTTGTTTCTCTTCTATCAACGAGTCAACCCTCCGATGGACCCTTTTTTTTAGGGGTTATTATGGTCTTTTATTGGCTGCATTTTTAATTCAGTTCTTGTAAGGTGCTTTTTTTCTTCTCTTTGTGCAGTGTTTTATTGTTGTTATTGCAGGTTAAGGAAATTTTTGGTGACTATGAATTAAGGTTACTTAAATTTTAGGAAAGAATTATATTTTTTTTAAGTAAGAATTGGGAAACAAATTCGTTTTTAGAGACTGGAGAAATTAGTATATTTAATTGTTTATTTATTGAATTAATTTTCTAGATAATTTCACTTTCAGTTAATAATAATTCTATTTTTTAAACTCACAAAACAAACAAACACTCATAGGATTTTGTTCCATTTTAGTCTTCAGAAATAGCTCCTAAAACTCCTCCTCTAGCTCTCTTGTAACGTATACTGACATTGAATGTATAGTCGTTCTAAGGAAACACGCAATGGTATTTTTTCAAACTACCTACCAATAGCCTAAAATATATTCCAAAATCCCTAAAGAATATAAAGTTCTCTCTGAAACCGTTCACTTGAATTTTCATTTTCCAGTAAACTATCTGATATCAGCTTTTTTTACACGATATCGTATAACACTACATTTCATATAAATCTCCTTTCAATTCCTCTTTTATCGAGTATTTCACATTTCCCCTATTCCCACAATTTTTCCCCCATTATCCTACGCGATTGTATCGCTTCTGTCTCTCTATTTAAGCATTTAAATTTCTGCTCCTCCATCCTTTACTCTTTTTTCAAATCTTCACACTACACTTCACTCTAATTCTCCATCAGAGACTCGATTGTGTTTCGCCCATTGTCCTCCACTTCCGTCCTCCTCCTCTCACCCCATTATCTTTTATTCTATCTCATTTTCTACCTGTAGTGTTTTCGTTCTTTTATTTTGTATTATCAAGTTCTCTCTCCTCCCTCCTTTTTCTTTTTTGAACACACACCGTTATCTTACCTCTTCTAATAGTTTGCTCCTCTTCGTTCTTTCCGTGTTTTATTTTTCCCCTTTCCTTCATTCTTCCTCGTTCTGTTTCATGCATTTCCTTCCTTTTATCCCCTTTTCCATCTCGTACGCGCATTCCACGTTTCTCCTCTCATTCTCTTTCACACACACACACATTTCATACTCATTCACACAGAGAGAGTTTTGTCTCTCTGACAAACGCACACTTTCTCGTACTTCCTCGCATTTTATACTCATTCACACAGAGAGAGTTTTGTCTCTCTGACAAACGCACACTTTCTCGTACTTCCTCGTTGTTCCACTCGCTCCTCCCCTAACTTGCTTGGTCACTCTAATCCGTATATACAGACTGGACAAATAAAGAATAACGAGTAATGCACGCAGCAATAACTCGTACGAACCTTTTTTTCTTATCGCGCTATTGCAGAATTTCCGGATAAAAATAAGTTGAATCGATTAATCCCGCGCGCGCGTGTGTGTTCCGTTGAATTCAAATGAAACCCCAGCGTTCGAAACTTTTATCATGTTTTATATGTTGGGTTAAATTGATACAATGAAATAGTCTTTTTTGCTTTCTGTTTTTTTTTTTTTTTTTTTTTTTTTTTTTTTTTG
>NW_017100942.1:831094-836509 GCF_001263275.1 Habropoda laboriosa
GATTCAGTTCCTTCAGATCTCGAGGTTTGTATTGTGGAAATAGCTAAAAGTTTGGGGATTTCTTTTTGTAGGTAACTGTTAAATGAGAAGTTTCAATTTTTGTGGGAGGATGTGAATGTGACTTTCAGCTTTTTTCGCCAATTTCTGGGAAGCGAAAATTTTACAAAATGGGGTCGTTTGAATAAACAGTGGACAATGTTTGGGAACGATCGAGGGATGGACTACTCGGCTGATTGGTTTAATTCTTTTTGGATCATAAAGGTGCGTGTTTGTAGAGTGGAAAATGTGAATGGAAATTTGAAAATTAATAGAAATACGGCGTAAAATGGTTTCCTGACGCTCGTACGAGTAATCAGAAACAAAAATTTTCCATTTTTAAACACTCTTTGGGATCATAATTCTCAGCTCACGAGAAGATTTCTTGGAAAGAGAAAAAATTGCAGCAATGACGATAATTTGAAAGGAAGGGTCGTGAGTTTCATTTAAAAGACCGTATATTTTCTTTTTCTACTTAAAAATGGTTCTACTTATTTAAACAAGCCTCTGTGAGCAGATAGAGGATCTTATTTAGAATATGTGCGAGAGATGAAGTGAATCGAATGAACTATGAGGCAGTCGTCACACCTGTAATCTTGAAAAATGCTATTTCGAAAGAAACGCGTTGAAATTTCGAATAATATTTATTAAATTTCCAATAAATAATCACTAAATTTCCAATAATAATTCGAATTGTAAGTTCACTTCGTTCCTCAAATATTTCCACGAAATGCACCTTTCCAAATACCTCAAAAAACACCTACTTAAAATCAAGAAACGTACAAAACCCCTAAAAGAAGGCAGCCAGCATTGCACGCTGCTCCACGCGCAGAAACTCTCGAAAAGGAGAAAAAAAGAAAAATGAAAAATAGACTGTTCTTCTCGCTTTCTCCATTTTTTCCACCATTTTACCTCCGCGAGTCTACTTTTCCTTCGTGCTTCCGCGTTGAAACCAGCAATTAAAACAAAGTTAACTGCCGTTGTGCCTCGAGCTGGAGATGGTAATTAGTATTGACTCGCATCGTCGTGTTTACGCCGTCGAAAGTTCATCTGGCGCGAACGCAAAACTTTCTGACGACGAAGACGAAGAGACGAGGACGACTTGCTGCAGAGCCAGGCGTATTTAGTTGCAAATTTTACCAGTTAACCGTATCTATACAGTTTGGATGCCTCTTGTGCCCGGTCTCGTACCTTCGTCGCGAGACTCCGCTCCCCGTACAATGCGTGCTGATTGAGTGACACCGGTAATTAACGGGCACGAGATGCAATTAATCGTTGCGTTTATTCGCGATTAACGGTGAAACGAGTGTTGCTCGCGTGCAGATTCGAAATCTCGCCTGTAGTCGATATTTTTTGGTCGAATTTAGATTTTACCGTTAGTCACGAAAGGTCTGCGTGTACATAGATACACTCCTGGTCAGAAGTTTCAGAGTTCACTGTACACTGTGAGTTACAGAACATTTTCTGGAGACATGTTGGTAGTTTTTTAAATTTTTCAATTCAGACGAAATTAGGGAAATTGCTGTGGAGAATTCTAGGGATTGATTCCAAACTTCGATTCAATTGGAATTAAGTAAATTGCTAGCTATCGAGAATTATAGGGGTTGATTCAATATCGACGTAAATTGGCAGATTTCAAATTTTTAAGTGGTGTCTTGACCTCTTCAGGGACGATTGTTTTGAGGTTGGAAAAAATGGTCGGCTTTTTTGTGTAGTTATATTTTATTCATTTTAAATCGATAGCAATTAAACTGCTTTTCTTGTTGGGAGATAGTGAATTTTTTCACTACACTTTTTAGGTAATGAAAGTATACTCTGTATGTGATGTATGATTCACTATGCTTTCATAGTTTTTTCTATGAGAAATATTTGAATTTGCAAAAAACTAAAAGTGCACGAGTGTGTCATCCCTGAAGAGGTTAATTATCGAAACAAACGAAGAGTGTCAGTCACGTGATATTTAAGGAAGTTGCTGATGTCAAGTGTTACTGTACAATCTCTCAGATTTCTTGAAATTTCAAAATTTAGTAATTTATTTTGAAGAAGGTTTTTGCGTGTATTACTTGGAGCATTGAAATATTTAAAATTTTTCGATCAGTGTTCAGAATAAAATCAGTCATACATTCGATGGAAACATATCAGAAATCTAATTAAAAGTACATTAATAAATGTCTGGCAGGGAAATATACGGCAGTGCATTAAATCAATTTTTATAATTGAGTCTCTGAAACAGCTACCTGTATCAAATTGTGTAACAAAAAACTTCTGAAATATTGATCTATTTAAATTACAACTTCGACATAAAACATCGTATTTCGTTGAAAAAGGAAACATTGTTTACCACGACTGACGATAAATTTAGCTAACTCCAGTCTGAAACAAACTATTCGAATTGTACAATCAGGTCAACCGTGACGCAAATATCTGTGTTCACCTTACGATTATATTTTTGCACGACCTTATTTAGCTCATCGACTGCAAATACAATTTTTCAAATTTCAATATACACTTCTGTGAGAAGAATAGAGAAGTGTATAACACTTTCATACCTGAGAATTTTCAAATTTGAGTATACACTTCTGTGAAAAGAATAGAGAAGTGTATAAAACTTTCACACCTGGGAAATTTCAAATTTGTATATACACTTCTGTGAAAAAGAATAGAGAAGTGTATGAAACTTTCGTGCCTGAGAAATGTCAAATACAATTTTTCAAATTTCAATATACACTTCTGTGAGAAGAACAGAGAAGGGTATAACACTTTCATACCTGAGAATTTTCAAATTTGAGTATACACTTCTGTGAAAAAGAATAGAGAAGTGTATAATACTTTCATGCCTGAGAACTTTCAAATACAATTTTTCAAATTTCAATATACACTTCTGTGAGAAGAATAGAGAAGTGTATAATACTTTCATGCCTGAGAACTTTCAAATACAATTTTTCAAATTTCAATATACACTTCTGTGAGAAGAATAGAGAAGTGTATAATACTTTCATACCGGAGAATTTTCAAATTAGGACATACACTTCTGTGAAAAAGAATAGAGAAGTGTATAATACTTTCATGCCTGAGAACTTTCAAATACAATTTTTCAAATTTCAATATACACTGCTGTGAGAAGAACAGAGAAGTGTATAACACTTTCATACCTGAGAATTTTCAAATTTGAGTATACACTTCTGTGAAAAGAATAGAGAAGTGTATAAAACTTTCACACCTGGGAAATTTCAAATTTGTATATACACTTCTGTGAAAAAGAATAGAGAAGTGTATAATACTTTCATGCCTGAGAACTTTCAAATACAATTTTTCAAATTTCAATATACACTGCTGTGAGAAGAACAGAGAAGTGTATAACACTTTCATACCTGAGAATTTTCAAATTTGAGTATACACTTCTGTGAAAAAGAATAGAGAAGTGTATGAAACTTTCGTGCCTGAGAAATGTCAAATACAATTTTTCAAATTTCAATATACACTTCTGTGAGAAGAATAGAGAAGTGTATAATACTTTCATACCGGAGAATTTTCAAATTTGAACATACACTTCTGTGACAAGAATAGAGAAGTGTATGAAACTTTCGTACCTGAGAAATTTCCAAATTAAAGGTAGACCATAATTCATATCGAAATTGTCATTTTGATAAAATATGAAAATTTAATACAGCGAATAATCGAATTGTACGCTTTATAGTACATGATCGAGTGAAGTTTACTCTAACATACGGAATCTGGTTATTTTCCAGCTGGTGAAAAGCGCGAAATCGAATTAGCACGTCCGAAAGTTGAGAACAATATTTAAATTTCTCGATCGTTCGTGGAAAGGTTGGTGACAGTCGGCGTTTCACCGGAAATCGCAAGGATCCTCTAACTGGAAATAGCTTTGACGCCTGAAATACGCTTTTAATTGACAGTACGATTGACGTTACAGAATACACTGCTGTTCAGCCACACACGAATCGTTACTTACACTTCCGTTCCTAAGTTTCAGGCTACTCACGGAGTCTGAAGTAAATCTAAACAATCGTTGGAAGATTCAGAAGATCCTAAAAAGAATTATTCCGTCTTGAACAAAGTTTTGGTAAAAAAATATCAAGACTAGTGTCATAAAGCTTTGTTGATAAAAAAAAAATCCTAAGAATTAGTATTCTGTCTTGAAAAATAGTTCGATAAATATGTATCGAGGCTAGTGTCACGAAGCTTTGTTGATAAAAAAAGATCCTAAGTAGAATTAGTATTCTGTCTTGAAAAATAGTTCGATAAAAATGTATCGAGGCTAGTGTCATGAAACTTTGTTGATAAAAATATTGAATAATTTATTAAAGTAACACGGTTTTTTAAATGTAGCAGTTCAGTTGCAATCAGTGAAATTCAAGTTAATTTCTGCATATTTATCATTTAAATTATAAAATTGTACATGAACATATTTAAAATTAAAAATTTTACTTATTTCACAAACACGTGCAATATTCTTTTGTCTAATATTCTGTCTCCTCTATTTTGTAATACTTTTACTTTTTAAAAATTGGGGAAAACAGCCGAAAGTTACATTTGTATTCTCTGAAAGAATTGGAATTTTTCATTTAGCAGTTACTACGAAAAAAATTCCCAAACTTTGCCTTTTCTCGAAGGAAAGAAAATTCTGAAAACGAAGCCCTATTTTCTAATCTAATTCCTAATTTATTTTCATCAAAATCTTCTCACTGTTGCAATACACAAAATCCCTAAAAAATGAATTATTAAATTTCTTCTCCGCTACTATTATTAAACAGACACATTGGTACATTTACAGCCCCAATCACAATCTTCGCGACCTCCCTTCCATCCAAACGCAACATTTCCCCTCGTACAACCCCTAAAAAAGAAACCACCGAAATCCTCCTCCTATCATCAAACCTCCCACGTTCTTATTACCACGAAAACAAGATGCTTCCTACAGTTCTCCACAAATCGAGGGAAAAATCTGCTTCACAGACCACCACGAAGTAAATTAAAAAAACAAAATCAATTCCATCGCTCTCGCCCAAATATATTTCCCCTTCAAACAACCCCTAAAGTAAAAGAAACCATCAAAATCACCCATTTTCTTATCACCAAGAAAACAACAAGCTTCGCACAAATTCGCTATAAATTCAAACCACGAGAAACAACACCACACAGTAAATTAACCCTTTCGCGACGGCAGAACTAGCCATCAGTACGCCAACGGACGGGTCGTCGTGCCATTAGTGCACACCCTGAGTGTCACGCGTTTTTCGAGCTCCCAGTGTGTCCGTGTAAAATCTTAGAGGATTCCGTTGGAACAGCAGAGGACTTAAGGGTGTATCGGATAAAGGGAATGTTGTCGAGGCCTTGTTCTGTATTTTAAAATAAATC
>NW_017100942.1:837408-852423 GCF_001263275.1 Habropoda laboriosa
CATTTAGTGGATGCCGGATATAACCGGCGCTAGTCGCGAAAGGGTTAAACAAAAAAAAAAAGAGAAAAAAATGAAATCAATTTTCCACAAATCCCTTCTCTATGATCCACAAAAAAAAAAAAGAAAAACAAAACAGAGAGTCGTAATCTTTTTAAGCTCGACTGGGGCCCGTGGAACCTTTCCCGTTTCTACGTATTTACCGCGGAGGCAAGCGAGCGTAGAAACTCCCATCGTGAACAAATACATCCTCCTTCGAAGCCTCTTTTTATTTATACAGAGCAAGTTTTGCAACTGGAATGCTCGTGCTTCATCCGGCCAAACTACGAGCCCAGCAGTTTCGAATAACTTCAACCCCCATATTCCTGTACGTATACATATATGTGTGTATGTACATATAAAGGAACCACTCTTCGTATAAACTCCCACTCGACAATCTTACATATGTTCAGCCCGCGGAGTTCAACTTCATCTCGTATCCCGAGGAGCCAGGCACCCAACTCGAGTTATTAAATTCGCCAGAGCTCGCCGTTCTTCCTTTCCGCCAGAGCCGCGCAGGATCTCGTCTGCACAGCTCGAACGGTCCTTCGAAATGAATGATCTCGAGGGTGGAACGTCGATTCCCGACGTATCATGCTGGGAGAGACAGGGAGTGTTCAATTCTGACACGTCGTCGAGAATCGATTGAAAAATGAAGCGACTGTGTGATCGCCTAAACTTTTTGCTCTTAACCTTTTTTGTGTTCCGGTTGTCTCGTTGCGACCTTCCCTGGTCGCATTTGGGTCCTTTGACGGGGGTGAGTTTTCGGTGTGAGGCCAAGACTCCCACTCACGTTCGGGCCTTGGTCACCGCCCAACGCCAACCACTCACCCTCAAGGAGGCGGTGTTTTGCGTGAAGTACGCGTCACCTGGGCTTATGGGAAAAACCCAGGGTAACTAGGTGCCTGGGCTCGCGCGGGTTTATGATACGTCAATTGCTATTGAGATGCACGAAGAAAACTCGAAATTCTCCGCTTTTATGAGAGGTTTCGAGCCATCCTGACAACAAGGAATAATTAACGAACGAAAACATGAAACGCGTATTCAAACCTTAATCTCAAAAATAGGAGAGAGTCGCGTCCGTATCGTAAACCTGGTCTAACTTAAGTATCCTTAACCCTTTCGTTACGAGCGCCGGATATAGACCTGTGTGTACGAGCGCCGGCTGTAGCCGGCGTCAGCGTTGTACCACTGGATCACCGACCCCGCGACATTCTTGTTCCTTTTGTTTGTATGCATCTTGCACATCGATGGCACTTGTCATTCTTTGGTCCAAAAACAAAACATGCACTGGTTTGGAAGCAATCGGGACAAGAATCACGCGTTCAGTGGCGTTACTCCGGCGGCGCGGTGCCCCGTTCAGTGGCGTCACTCCAGCGGACCGGACTGCCGTAACGAAAGGGTTAACAGGGAGCGTGATGCGTTTAGGGTGTATTTTTTAAACGGACATTGTGGGATACTTGAGAAGGAAGATTTCGAAAAAGTGTTCTTGCAAAAGTCAGCGCGATGGGGAATACAATGTGATATAAACAGTGTTGGGGGGTTTTGAAAGAGTGAATGGCCTGCAAAGGAAGAACGAATGGAAGACGATCGTGCGTGGCTCATTTGTTATATTTAGACAACTTGGGTTGTCAAGCCGATCGCGGCGTGTGTGAGTGTGTGTATGTGGATGCGTGCGTGGAGAAAAGGAAGGAGAGTGTGAGATGCGTGTGTGGGAAAAAGAACGAGAAGCATCGAGCAGGAAGAGAGCGAATCGGAGCAGCGGTGAGAAGAATAAAAGGAGAGATTATAAGTGAACAGCACGGGCGACGTGTGGGGTTGCTTTTATTCTAATAAACACAAAAGTATTTAACCAAATTTCACAATAGTTTTAGGCGTTTAGTGCGATGGGGAACATAATGTGGTATAAATAGTTTTAGGTGTTTCATTTTTTTAATTTTTTTTAAATGGAAAGCTGTATTTTGTGTGTGTGTGTTTAGTATGATTTTTAGTAGGTAAAGTAGGGTGAGAGATTTCAAGGCAAGGTTAATATTTTTTAAATGGAAAGTTGTATTTTGTTTTTTTCTCTTCTTTGTGTTTAGAATGACGGGGAACATAATGTTGTGTAAGTAGTGTTTTTCGACAGGTGAAATAGTGTGAGAAGTGTCGAGGCGAAGTTAATTTTTTGGAAAATTTTAATTCTTTTTGAGCATCGAGAAGTTTCAAGGCAAAGTTAATTTTTTCTAAATGGGAAGCTATATTTTGTTTTGTTTTTCGTGATACGATAGATTTGTTGAGATTAATTCAAGAGTGTACCATACGAAGTCACTTCATTTTATGGAAGGTATGTTATATTTTAACAAATAAAATGCTATATATAATACGTTTATAGCTTTTTTCCAGGGTGAAGTAGCGAGGGAGATTTCTAGGTCAAGGTTTGAAACTGTTTCGAAGCTCAGAAACTTTCCTCAAGGTCTGCTTTCGTCAGTTTGTTTCGGGTAAAAAATGATTTCTTTGCAAAAAGAAGGAAGCAAAGTTCGTTTCACCTGTGAAGGGACACAAGGACCACTCCTGAATTACCAGAATTAAAAAACAAGAAATTCCAGATATCTTCAATTTCTAATAAATCAAGACCTAATTAACAAGTTTTGAAAATACCATAGAAAAAAGAGTAATGCAGAAATATTTCTGGTGTCACCTGTGCGAAGATAACGATCACACCTGAATTACGTAAATTGAAAAACAAGAAATTTACGATATTTTCAGTTTCGCCAAAAATTCGAAAAAAATAATCAGCAGGCCAGAATTTTCAAGCTTCGCACTTTCGTCTTGTCGCTATTTTTATTTTCATCAAAAATTCAAAGAAAACCATCGAAAGTCCCGAATTTTCAAGCTTCGCATCTTCATCGCCAATGCATCACTTCACCGTCTAATAAATGAATCCAACGACCCTTTCGTTCACAGGATAAACCGGGTCATCTTTAAAAGTAAATCCCTGTCGTTTCGACCCTCGATTGGCCGCGTAAACGCGGGATTTGCACCACCGAATCACGCTGATAATCGCAGTTTACGATGTGCCGTTAAGTCATCGAACAAGCTGCATAAACGAACAACGAAGGAACTCGTTCTGGCATCGTGCAATTTACCGCCAAGATCTCTCTCTCTCTCTCTCTCTCTGCTGTCGACGGTATTAACCTTGTAAATCCGGGATATTATAGGGGTGGAACCACGATTCGCTTTTAACCCTTTCGCAAACTCCGACGAAAATCACGAACATACGAATTTCTGACTTCGTTTCTGTGTCGCTTGAATGACACTCTGTTCGATTCGCCTCGAACTAGGTTTAATAATATGTGAAGCTGAGAGGTGATGGACGTCGCTGAATTTTATTTAAAAATTATCGCACTATGTAATAATTTGTATAGTAGAACTTTGATAAATTTAATTATTAAATTGTCAAAATAGTGAAATTTTAAACGTAATTTAAAATTTTTAAACGGAGTTCCTTAAAATGTGGCACAGTTGAGAGTAAAATATTTTACCACGAGACTTTGTTTGTGAGAAAATTGAAATTTGTATCAGAATTTAAAGAAGACACGGACCTAACAATTTTTTATATTTAGAGCTAAATTAATATCGAAATATAATTTTTGATTAAGCTACTTTCACGATGAATTGTGAAAAATTTTATAACTGTTGAGTGTACTAATTTCTATTAAAGAAAGCATGAAATAACGTGTTACGTATGAACGAATACAAATTACCTTGAGAACACACTTAGTCCAAAACTAACCACCAACTCGAAAATGTAATACGCACACGCGACACCTCTTCCCGATGTAATAAATTGATTAACAACGTTTCACGGTAACCAGAGAGCCAGATTTCCAGGTAGGATACTTTGTTGAAGGGTAAGATGTTTCTGTGGTTAAATGGTTGCATTAAAAGTTCCTTGGAAGTTAAGTTGCTCGAACACTCCGAGAGCTGGCCCTCTAAGTCCCCAGTTGATGGATGTTGTTCTTCAAGTAGCCATGTAACGCAACGGATGAGGAATTTATTACGCGGATAAAAAGACAAATTTAACAATGCACATGAAATTTGACTGCTGTTGACCATTTTTGGATAAAGAATTGAACAGAAGATCTGGACTTTAAAATCCAGATTTTACTCAGTTTTCGTTTCCTGTAAAAGTTGAATCAAAAGCATGATAATTCTCTTGATGCTACTATTTCTACAAAATTATTATATTTTTTAATATTTGAAAATATCGTTTTATGAATCTTCAATATTTCTTTAATATCTCCTTGCTAAAGTTACTGCCTTCACAGTACTGACAATTAACACAGCTATCTTTCCAATTCTCCTGCATCTCTCAGTATATCATAAAGCATCTGACTTATCAACGAAGTATCAATCACTCGAACATCATCGAGTGAATTCGATCACCCTGAAAATTGGCCAAAGTCCTCGTTAAAAGATGATCGCGTCCCCGTGAAAAGAACCGCCGCTCCAAACACCGTTAAACATTCAACGGGCGCAAAATCGAGGCGGAAAAAGTGTGCAGGGCAAGCGGCGTATAAAATAAACGAAATAACCAAAGTGGAACAAGTATGTACATCGTGGAATATCCTCGCTCGAAGGAGGCAAGGATTCAAAGGGACCGGAGAGAGAAAATCTCTCGTCGAAAAGCTCCAGCTATCCGACCGACCGTGGCTCTCCCTCTCTCTTTCTCCCCGAAAAGAAGCTCAGGAAAAAAAAACCTCTTCCAGGGGCACATTAACAAATACCAGCCGGCCTCGTTTCGCCCTCGTTCGAAACCGGAGGAGCAGCCAATAATCCCACCGGATCTCCATACCGTTGTTAACAGCACTATCCTCCGCCCGGCTGTATCTGTCCGTCGTGACCACGAGTCGAAGAAAGCTGGCTAGGAGAGAATCTGTGCAAGAGGGTCGGAGGGCAGCGAAAAGGGTGCTGCTTCAAGTTCGTGAAAGAATCCGCAGAATGGTTTTCACTGGAATATCGGGAGGACTGTACGAGATAAGAATGCTACGTACTCGGCGCAATACCCTCGTACTGTCGTGTTTAAGTATAGTAGTTGTTAGGGTTTTCAGTGGACCGTACTATTCTGTGACGGCTAAATTGATATTACGAGGTTTAAGTTGAATATTATGGCGTATAAGTTTCTGTTGTGGCGTGTATCTTCTCTTTTTTTCTAATTTATAAATTTTTAAAGTAATAAGTTAATTAGGTTTGAGTATAGTTTAATTGCATTTTAGTGTAATTTTAGTTTAATTTTCGTTTTTTAGAGATACGTGTGTATTGTACGTTCTGGTTGCAGGATATAATGGAGCACACATTTGAAGAACTTCCCGACATGCACCTGTGTCCTGGTGAAACAAACGGTACGTCACTGTCTTCTTCTCTACGACTTCTACGAGGTAAACTTGTCCGCGTGTCGTTGGTTTCGAGGATCACCGTGCCCCTGTGTCTTGACGTGCCCTATATTCGGTGTATGAAGGGTTGCTCGGTCACGGGGATATTTGCAAACGTCGATAACTATAAAACGGAGCCTCGAACGCAATTTCTTTATTCTTCATTTTCTATTTATTTCGACTTCTAGAATCACCCCTTAAAATTTCTCTAAGAAATACCCCAACTGATACATTTGCATTCTACTTCCACCTCGACAATTCATCTTCTACACCAAGCAGAAAGTTACAAACCTAAAAAAAAATACTCATCAATCAACTTACATTTACCATGTATCTCTGCGAAAAATTCCACGAGAAAAATCTTCGGCGTGGAGAGCTGTCACAGTAACTCGATAACACGACTCGCCCTTCGAAAAATTCAAAGCAAATCACCTGTCAGACGAGCCCGGCTAATCCTTATCTCTCACGAAGCATCGGGAATCATGGTTGCGGTTCTCGCGCGGAGACCTCGTCGTCTAACCGATGAAAATGGAAAATTCGGGGGCTAGGAAATGAAAATGCCCGCGGCTGCTAGGTAATAACGCCTCGAAGACGATGAGGCGGAAGTTTCGGAAATCGAAAGGACCGGTAGGCGGATGGAAGAGACGCAGGAGGTGGAGGAGAGAAGAGGGAGAGACGGCTGGGTATTGATTCAGGACGCGGAATTTCGGCTGATTACACGCGGCAACCCCTAAAAAATCGCGAGAGCCTCCCGATATGGAGGCCGCGGAGAGAGAGAGCCCACGAGAGGTTGTATACAGGGCCGTCTCGAGTGCCAGACCCTTCGCGCTCCGCCGAGCTCATCTCGTTTCGCGTCGGATAATTTGAATTAACTTGGAAGAACTGACTGACCCAGGTTGAATGCGTGCAAGCTGCCCTTTTATCATTGTAACCAAGCGGTTCTAGGCAGCAGAATTGCATACGGTAGAATTTTTTGAACGTTTCGCGGGAGATTGTGCCGCATGAAGCGTCGGAGCTTTACGCTTGGGTGTTGTCTGCCAGCTTCGTGGTAAATTGTTTCGTTGTTCGAGAGAGTGCAGCTGCCGCTTTTTCGACGTTGTTGTTACTGTCGGATAATTTGGAAGATAAATCGCCGGTGCTTTAGTTGCACGGATTTGTGAAGAGTCTCGGTTGTAATTATTCGATTTTTATGCTTTAATTTTCACGAGCTTTGTTTTTCGACTCTTAGGAAATTGTTTTGTTTTATTTGTGGGGGTTGTGATGTTAATTTTTCTGATATTTTTCAGTTATGGTTGGCACCAAGGAATAAATCTTGAGAAAATTTACTCTGTTTGATCAAACCTCTTTGATTTTTTTATTTGTGAGTGTTGTTATATGGATTTTTGTGATACTTTTCAGTTATGGTTGGCACGAAAGAATAAATCTTCCCTTGTTTTAGAAAATAATCAAAATTACGTTATGAGATTTTAATTGGTGATAATTTTCTTCTGTTCCAAGCAGAATCACCAATTCTCTTATCTTAAATCGAAAGACGATTATAACATGCCGAGTCCATCGACGCAAAGTACTAGAAATGTTAGGAAAACTAGGAAACTATGTACTTTCAATTTATGCGTGTTGACAGTTCACCATATGACTGCACAGTGGCATGCATACAATTTCTCGTTGCTTCACTAAATGCAAATGATTGCAAGGCTTTGCATCAGATTGTCCAGCTGACGGCAATGAATATCAACGCTGAGGGTAACGTCAGATTTACAAGTTTCGCCAACAGATTGTGCTGTTTATATATTATTAATGGTTTCGATAATTGAACATTTACTCGAATTCTGGTCGTCCACTTTGTCGATACAATTGAAAGGTGCAAGAAATACCCTAAAATTCTGAAGCAAAACTATTATTGCACCTTTCCCAATAGAAATATTTTTAAAACGACTTCATGCTGGGCATCAACTAAGGTCCTAATTTTAATTGACATTTTTAGCCTTCCGTTAAAATTCTTGGAGGGGAATGCAAACATGGAACAAAGGGAGCAACAAATTTCTAAGATAAAATCGACCAAATTCTCAAATTAGAAAATCTTCGGTCCTAATTTTCAACGACAAAATTTAGGCTCACGCCAAATCTGCGCTATTACGAATGCAAGTTGAATGCAAGAACGCGCGTTTCGACTGCCAACTTGGAACGAAGAATCCCCGACACCCAACAAATTCCAAAACCGAATTCCATCCAAACAAAGCCAAGTTCAGTCACCGAAAGCAGCCTTCTTCCGCGTCTCCTCGATCCCAGACACCGTGTCAGTCGCAAACAACAACAATCTCTGCCCGGGCAGCAACAGTTAAGTGGGCACCGGCTGTATCACTCGATTCAGCGTAACGATGCCTGAAAAATTGGACGCAGAGAGAGCAGCAGTAGAATAGTTCACGTACAAAGCCAGGATTCCTCTTCTTCTGCCCTTTCCTCGCGAAACTCGCGGCGTTGTGTACAGAGAACTCGTCGAGACCCGCGAGACTCAGCGGGATGAAAAGGAGTCTTTCTCTCCAACGGAGGAATCCCTGTAATTAACATTTTTATTTGCCGTCGGCGTTTCGCTCGATGACGGAAGTTTACCGAGAAACCGGACGGCACGTTTAAAGGACCCGAGGGATATTGTCCACGGAAGAGGTCGATTAGATAATTAACCAGACCCGGGAGCCCACCGCGGCGTTCCCGCTGGATCCTTCCTGTCTTTCGAGGATCCGCTCGTTCCACGGGCTGTCTCTCGCGACGCCATTGTGCCTGGTACGATGCGGCCTTTTTTCGGGGCTTAATTAAAACCAGCTGGGAGTGGGAGAGAGGGACAGGGAAGAAGAAGGCTGTTTATTTTTCATCGCTTATGGATCGACGCCGATTCAGACGGAAACCGGAGGCTTTTAGACGGCCGAGAGCCGTTCAAGCACACCTTGCGCGCGAAATTAATCGGACGGAACCCGCATAGTTCGCGAAGATTGTGGTTCTTTGTGCGGAGGGATCCGGGGTTTCTATTTTTATAGCAAGCGGGGAATTTTGCTTGGGAGAGGACGAAAAGAGCGGGAATGTGAAATGTTCCTTATAGCGTATGTTCTTTAGAGTGGAGGTTTATAAGGTAATTAAAGGGTGTGGGGTAAGGGATGGTTTGTTTGAGAAATTATTTTGTATGTTAACCCTTTCGCGTTGGAGGACGCACTATTGCGTTAAATCGAAGACTGACGCATTTTTGCACTTTTGCAGAGAAAGGGTTGCAAGCTGTTTTCTCTAAAATTAATGGAACTATCGATTTCATTTTTTTTTTCTTTAAATTAGATAGGAGATGAGAAGAATGGTTAGCATTTCGCTTCCATTTAACCTTTGGAGGACGTAGGACTGACAAGTCGAAGTACTGATTGCTTGTGTAACACATAATTAGGTCACTACTACAGTTTTTGTTGAAGTATTCGAAGTGCCCGCGTGCGGAGACCGACTGTTTTTCCCCCGAGAGCACGCGTGGCTTGGGCTGTTCCTTCATTGCGCGCTCGTGTACGGTTGTAGCGTCTCGCTTACATGTTAAATATATTGTGCTGTGTTTAATACCTCGTGTTGACTACCTTCTGTTCGACTACCCCGCCTAACTAAAAACCCAAGTTTTTTTTTTTTTAATTAAATTATATCAAAATTACATTTTCCTCAAATATAGTAAACCACGAGTTCATAGTCACTCCAAAATATATAAGTGTGCTGGTTGCGTTCATAGGATTTTGTGAATGCATATCACGACTCTATCAAAGGGTTAATTAAAGAAAAATATCGCAGTCGTTCCTATTTTTCATATTAGATGTCAAATTTCAGCGTGCAAAAATTTTCAACCCGATCACGAAAATCTTAAAAATTTTCACTTCCATTTAATTGAAGAAAAAATATCGCAGTCGTTTCTATTTTTCATATTAGATGTCAAATTTCAGCGTGCAAAAATTTTCGACCTAGCGGCCTGGACGTGGAAATTTAAAATACTTCTAACCTAGTGGCCCGAATGCGAAAATGTTAAAAAATCAGATTCTGAAGCGATGATCATCGATTTCAATGAAACTCTGCTACACAGTAGATCTCAAAAAAATATTCGACACGTATTTTTTTTATACTGCAAATCATCCACAAAGGATTAAAAATCGTCCTCAAAAATAACGCATTTTATTTTGCTTCATTTTTCAAATTCGTCGTTGAAAAATGCAAAAATTCCTCTATCTCTCCGAACGAAGAGTGAAATTTTCGCAGGAAAAGAAACTGATTTCACAAAAACAGTCTATATTCGCGACACGAAGCATCCGCCGACACTTCGATAATGCACGCTGCGCCGTAATTGAGCATAATTCGCGCATTCTGCGCGTGCTATACACGGGGATTAATTATTTAGAAGCCATAGCAGAACGTTTGAAGCGGCACCAAGCCGAACTACGAATCCTCTGTTCCATATTAAACGTCGTGCTGGCGACAATTTTCGGAGCGCGTGGAGGCGCGGGGCTAAATAAACGCGGCCCTCTCTTTATTAGCAATTATACGCATGCATAACATTTAACCGGGCAAAGCATTACGTGCCTGGCGATGTTAATACACGCTTCACTCAGCCCGATATCGATCTCCTGTTAACCCAAATTTCGAATCGAGTTTCCTTTTCACCGGGAAAACAGGAAATTCCTGGCTCGAGCGGGGAAAAAGATTTCTGAGAAACTTCGCGGAATTGTAGAATTAACGGGGGGAATTAAAATTTATTCGTTAGCTAAGAATTATTGCGAATTTTTCTAAAGATATTTTAGATTTTTTTACATTTTTGTGAAACGTGAGATGAATTAATTTAGCACAAATTTGAAACGAGTTTCCTTTTCAGTGAAAAAGAGGAAATTCCTGGATTTAGCGGGAAAAAAAGTTTCTAAGAAATTTGATGGGATTATAGAATTAACGAGAGGAATTAAAATTTGTTGATTTCTAGATAAGAATATTGTGCATTTTTCTAAAATTCATGCGAATTGATTTTATTAGAAACGATATTTAGTTTGTATTGAATTTTAGATTTTTTACACTTTGAAACGTGAGATGAATTAATTTAACCCAAATTCGAAACAAGTTTCCTTTTCAGAGGAAAAAAGGAAAATTCCTGGATCGAGCGGGAAAAAAAATTTCTGAGAGATTTGATGGAATTGTTTAAATAAAGAAAGTAATAAAAATTTGTTGATTCTTAGATAAGAATCTTAGATAAGTGCATTTTTCTAAAATTCATGCGAATTGATTTTATTAGGAACGAAATTTAGGTTATGTTGAATTTAAAATTTTTATTATTTTGTGAAACGTGAGATGAATTAATTTAACCGAAAATCGAATTTTTCTTCTTTCCACGGAGGGGCCGAAGTTTCTCCAAATCGGCGAAAGATACTGTGCGTTCGATTAACTCGTGCGGATTGATTTCATTGAAAATTAAATTTGGTTCCTCTCCTATTAACCGATTTAATGTGAAACTCAATTTTTCTAGTCTTTATACACATTATTAAAGAAGAACAACAAAAAATAAAAAGATTAATCGTCACTGAAATTATTCTCCACGATTAATTTCAATTTCTGCTAATCACTTTTGAACAAACTACTTTAGAATGTATAAAAATCTTAAATATCAATTGTCACTGAGATTATTCTCTATGATTAATTTTAATTTCTACTAAACACTTTTGAACAGATTACTTTAGAACGTGTAAAAATCTGAAATACTAATTCCTCAACCCTTTCTACTCTAAAAATTCATTTCTCTAGATTTCTAAGCGCATCAAGTATCGAACAAACTTAAATTTCCCTCAATTTTTCTCACTGAAAAAGTATATACTTTTTCTCGACAAATCGACGATTAATAATTACATTTTTTGTCCACATCCAATGTAAACGAATTTTACCTCAATGTCGAAGAGATTTGTGTAATTCGACGAGAATTGAGTTTTCTCGCATGTTCCCAGAAACGTTTGTTTAATTTCAACGATATCGAATTCTTTTGTAACTCGTGACGATTCGTTTAATGGGGAGAAAATTGAGTTTCGCCTGTAGTCTTTGAAACGGCAGTTTCTCTAAAACGATACCGCAAACGTTTCACTCGGGAAACTTGTTCAATTTCATTCACAACATTCGCGAACTTTACAAAATTGACGCATTAAACATTTATCGGACAAATATTGTCATTTGGATTTTTATCGGGAAATCAATCCCGACTAGAAATTTCAGTTAGACAGATATTAGGTCCGCATTAGGCTAGTCTAATTTGCCTGTTAGGACCGCATGCGGTATGTAACGTGGAATATTCACGACCGCCTAATTGGAAAAGCCGCGTTAGGGCCGCATTAGGCCCACATTAGCTTTATTAGGCTGTCATTGGGAGACATTAATAAAATTTCAAATCTTGTTGAAAGCTCTCACGCAAGTGTACGTCCAACACTGAGATATCTGTAAATATTCCTACATATAAGTTTCAGAGCCCCACTCCAGCTAATTTAGGTGTGCGTTCGGCCATCCCCATTTGGGCCACGTATGGCAACTGTTAGGAATGCCCAACCTAAGCGTGCGCTTGGCCACGCCCATTTGGGCCACGCATGGCAACTGTAAGGAATGCCCAACTTAGGCGTGCGCTCGGCCACGCCCATTTGGGCCACGCATGGCAACTGTAAGGAATGCCCAACCTAGGCGTGCGCTCGGCCACGCCCATTCCAGCCACGTATGGTAACTGTTAGGAACGCCTAACTTAGGCGTGCGCTCGGCCACGCCCATTTGGGCCACGCATGGCAACTGTTAGGAATGCCCAACCTAGGCGTGCGCTCGGCCACGCCCATTCCAGCCACGTATGGTAACTGTTAGGAACGCCTAACTTAGGCGTGCGCTCGGCCACGCCCATTTGGGCCACGTATGGTAACTGTTAGGAATGCCCAACTTAGGCATGCATTATTCTTTCCGAATTAAGACCTAATGCGGCAACGATTAGGCTTGCAGCATTTAGGTATGCCTAATCGTTTCCGCATTAGGCCCACATTCGTCTTTAGGCATGTCTAACTGAAATTCTAGTCGGGATTGTAATCAAGGTTTGCTTAAGTTAAAAAAAATATACACCAAATGGCTATCGACGATCGTGGAATATAATTTGGCTTGTATTTTTAAGAAAAATATTGAATTTTATTAGAGGAAAATAAATATCGAACAATTGTATTTTTTTTCTGTTTGCAATTTTACGACGATTTTACGAAATATCAGGATTTCTTCAAAGAGATTTATGCATCGGAAGGCTACTTCCTTTTTAGACAAGCGCACTTCGTTAAGAGTTTCTCGAGATTTGAGATTCGTAAAAAAGTCGTAACTTCTGAACCCTGTTTTTAGCGTTCCAGCTTTAAAACTGCTACTCTCGGGAAGTTTGAACATTTTTTTTTTTTTATCAAATGGAATGCATACTTTGAAGAAGAAGAAAATTTTTATGCGAAAAGCTCCGCGATGTTTGCACTTTCTTAATGAAATACCAAGAGAGAAGCGTTGAAAATGAAAGGAAGTAAGACTTTTGGCGGGTTCAACACTCACCATACGATTATTCCACGTTCCTCTTGTACGATACTGATATCTGGAAGCATAAAACGAGGAAAATTATGTTAACGTTTAAAAAGAACGGAATAGAGAAAATACGTCAATGTTTAAAAAGAATAAAACGAGGGAAAATTACGTTAACGATTAAAAGGAATAAAATAGGAAAAAATTATGTCGATAATTAAAAAGAATGAAACGAGGGAAAATTATGTTGATGATCAAAAAGACATTAATTTGCAATAAAATGTAAAATATGCAAGGAATATTTAAAAGAATTTTCACTTTTCCCAAAGTCAAATTATTCCATTTTATTTTTGTTTCAAATTTTGTATCGTATAAATTTAATGTTTTTATTAATTTAGCATATTTTTAAAATTTCTTTACGATATGATTTCTCGTTACGATTAAAATTGAAATCACATTTTTATCTCCGAGTTGAAAAAATTTTCAAAACGTATCAAAATTAAATAGATATGAATTGTATATAAATAACAGAATTTTCGTCCGTCTTTTTTATTTACTACCCCCACGAATCGTTCCAAAAACAAAACAAAGAGGAAGTATACAGTACATTGTCCAAAGAAATACGCATTTCGTTCAAATTGAATCACTGTGACAGATAAACACCGTGACTTGCTGTTTCCCCGATTTTCTTCGTGAAAAAGTTCCGTTTGCGCACGTTCGTTTCCTTTTTTCCCGCTGCAACTACGTTTACATTCTCCGACGAAGAGCAGTCACGAGAGTCCAGTTTTTTCATCAATTCGGATTTGTGTTACGATTTGAATAAAAAAAAAAAAAGAAGCGAATAGAAAAAGAGAAACAGAAACAACAATTTCGCGAAAACGTCGATACGAAATTAAACAGGAAATTTCGTAGGAGTGCAACTCGTGGTAACGCGGCTCGTTTTACATTGTACAGGAAATCGAAGTTATCGAGTTTTCTCTAGCGGTAACAACCGCTTCAATAATCCGACGAGGCTGGAACACCGACAGACAGAAAAAAGAAAAACTGGGAGAGAGAAAGAGAGAGAATTCGATCGACAATGAACGTGAAACAGCGCGTTGGCGAACTTCAACTAACGAATTTCAATTCGTTGAAAAAACACCGTGCGTGTTTAACTTGACGATCTCTGCTCCGTTGCCAAAAAATTTCCGCGAGACTCCACGATAGTGGAGGGCAATGTTTTTCGGGACGGAATCTTCGATAGTGTAATACGTGAATGTGTTTTATTGGAAAGCTTCAATTTTTGTTGTTAATTGTGGTATACTGTGGACGGATTGTGGTGGAACGAGAAAGTGGTGTTGACAGTGGTTTTTATTGTACAAAGGAAAAAGAATGCACTAAGTTTCAAATTTTTTAGAAAAGATTGCACTAAATTTTGGAGTTCTGGAATTCTCGAATGCATTAAATTTTAGATTTTTAAAATGCATTCAATGTTAGAATTTTAGAATGTATTAAATTTTAGAATTTCAGAATGCATTCAATTTTAGAATTTTAGAAGTTTGGGATTTTAGAATTTTAGAATTTCGGAATGCATTCAATTTTAGAATTTTAGAAGTTTAGAATTTTAGAATTTCAGAATGCATTCAATTTCAGAATTTTGGGATTTTAGAATGCATTAAATTTTAAATTTTCCGAAAAAAATTTAAAATTGAACTCCCTTTTATCAAAAATTTGTCATTTATCTCATCAAATACCACTATCTCTTTTCTCCAAAGCACCAAAATCAGAAATTTTCAAAATCACCACATAAAATATTTTCATAAATAGGCTAACAATAATAACAATCACACCCATTTTCGACACATTTCTTCCCACAAAACACCACCAAACATCACTATTCTATTTAACATTCCTACCATCTCCGCACAGCTCCCAAAAACCTCTCCAAAAACACACAGAAAAATTCTACCACGCGAAACATTCTCGAAGATATTTTCGTAAACGTTCTAATAAAAATGATCATAACCCATTTTCGACA
>NW_017100942.1:852612-854420 GCF_001263275.1 Habropoda laboriosa
AGGAAGAAAAGCGCCGCTCAACTTTTCTTTCTTCGCGCTCGTTGCGCGCATCGGCGACCATTTCCGTACGGAAAAAAAGCTTCCCCACCCGCGAACAATATCTCAAGATTTTGTCGAGACCGAATCGTAATTGCTCCGGAGCAACTTCGTCGGATTTTACTTGTTTCCTGGTCAAACACCCGCGAGATTTTCAGGCGTTACGCGCTGGAAACGCTCCGGATTTCTGGCTTGCGAAGCTTCAATATCGGGATCAGCGATTATTTAGACTTGTTCGTACGAACTTTCTTTTTTCAGGCGTTAGAATTTTGACGCGTGTTAATACTGTGCTCTTTAATTTTTCTTTCTCGAAGGACGAGTCAAACTTAGTTTGGGGAATTGACTTCTTATGCTTGTTCTATGTTCGAATTAATTTTAGTCATTTCAATAAATCTTGATTTCAATTTTATTAATTTTAATTGACACACCAGTTGACAAGGCAAAAATGAAGTCTGAAGAATTCTTATTACCCTGAGTGGCAATTTCAGTTGTTTCCTAGCCTGAGTGCTAGATATTCTGAATCATTTAAGTGCTGTCTAATTTTCCATTTTAGTGTTCATCGACGATAGGCTAGTTTCTAATTTCTTTCGATGCAGAATGATTGGTCATTGATAAAAATATCAATAGATTGCCCAATGCAAAGAGAGAAAGCAAAGCAATTATTTTTTAATTTCCAGAAAAATTACAGTAGCTTAAGCTTCATCTGTGTTACGGAACGGGCCGTAACGGTTGAGATCGCCTTCGTTTCGGGTTGGTTACAGGCGTAAAATTCCAGAAATGTGTTTGTCACCTTGCTTTGGCACCTTGCTTCCGACCAATCAACGGTCAGGAAAAGGGCCTCGAGTCGAGCTTCGCTTCATGGGTTTTTCCCGACTTCGTCCCCTTCCTACCTGTGGCGGTTGTTTGGCGTTTTTGGTTTAAAATTACAAAGGTGTTTGGTAATGATAATGAGGTGGGTGAGGAACGTCGTTACACTGTTTTCACCTCAATTTATTAACGTACAAGTGTATGGTCGTATAGGCGTACAATTTGTCCAGAAAATGCAATCGTTTACTTTGCTAATTGTCCCGGCGGCAGCGGTTCGGCGGGTACGTCGCGATGGTCGGTGAAGGAGAACTGTCCCCAGGTGTAGGCGTACTCGGTTTTTATATTGTTAGGACCGGGAGACAGGAGTAGCGATAGATAAAGATAGAAGTGGAGAAAGTGGTGGAAACGGAAAATTCGTTCGTCCTCGTGCGAACCTGGATGCCACATGTGCGCTTCTTAGGCCACTCGAGGACGAAAGCAAGTCTTAACCCGAGAAGAGACAAAAGAACGGAAACTAAAATCTGAAGGAGGGGGAAAAGAGAAACTTCGCGTGGAAGAATAGGACGACATTCGGTAAGGGTTTGTTGACGACGGCACCTTGCTTCCGACCAATCAACGGTCAGGAAAAGGGCCTCGAGTCGAGCTTCGCTTCATAGGTTTTTCCCGACTTCGCCCCCTTCCTACCTGTGGCGGTTGCTTGGCGTTTTTGGTTTAAAATTACAAAGGTGTTTGGTAATGATAATGAGGTGGGTGAGGAACGTCGTTACACTGTTTTCACCTCAATTTATTAACGTACAAGTGTATGGTCGTATAGGCGTACAATTTGTCCAGAAAATGCAATCGTTTACTTTGCTAATTGTCCCGGCGGCAGCGGTTCGGCGGGTACGTCGCGATGATCAGTAAAGGAACAAACTGTCCGGAGGTGTAGGCGTACTGGGTTTTTATATTGTTAGGACAGGGAGACA
>NW_017100942.1:854500-856035 GCF_001263275.1 Habropoda laboriosa
CACAATAATAATAATATCTAATAATAATGTTAATAATAATATTATAATAGTATCTAATAACAATGTGTGGGGGAAAGGCAGTGGGTTCTTAACAATCTATATTTTTGTTTATTTATTTCAGTTGAAAAAAAAAAATGAAAAAAAAGCAATTTATAGGATCCAGTTATCATCCAGCTCGTCCGGATAATCGACAATTTGCTGTAATTGTTCGCGAACTCGTTTAAGGTTCAGATCGATAAATTTTTCGAGATTTCGTCGCGAATCAATCATGTTCCGACGAGCGCAATTTCATTTCGAGTAAACATTAACTGTGCCAGGACAGTGGGCGATGATTTTAGTTGATCAGCTTCGACTCGTGACTGTGAATAATGGGTCGCGTGCAATGTGTCGTTACACGTACTCGCTAAACTCGATAATTATAAAAAATCGTCCGTTTTACGATCGTTCCTGATAACAGAATTTCTCCAACAAAGAAATAACGATCGGTCACATTTTTCACCTTACCGCGTTAAATAATTCATTTTTTCAATAATAAAAAGTTAAAACGATGAGATGCAGTAAAACAGAGCTGAGTAATAAAAATAAATTTTGGAAAGTACAAATCTGTAAATTTCAAGCTGCATAATATTGTTAAATATTAAATAAAAGTGCACTTTGGTATATTTCACATTTATTGGCAAAGTAGATCCTTTATGAACGTATAATTAATTATAGTAATTAATATAAAGAAACATTAGGCTATTCGTACAAAAAGTTTAATGAAATCGTTAAATTTTCCAGATAAGAAAATTTCCCGGCAATAATACACATTTATTAGGTGTATCTTGAATATTTATTCACAGAAAACCAAACAGAATTTCATCCTTCAAAAATAAAAAAAAATAATCTCCATTATTTCGTAGCATTTTTCCCATTTATCGAGCAGCTGACGAATTTCCCCTCACAAAAAAATAGAACGCTGTTGAATCGACAAAATTGTCAAGAGCTAATACATAAAACACGAAATCTTTTCTTCTAAATTTATCTAGAAAAAAAAAAAAACCACCCTGATCGATCTGACATTAATCAAACTCCCACTTCCGAACCAATTCTTCATACCACCAAACCACTCGAAATCTCTCGAATAAACATTACTTTTCCCATCTGGAAAGCAATCAAAACTTTCAAATTACTCTATCCCACGTACAGCATAATGTCCCAAAAGCGAAGACGATGCAATCGTATCGAAATACCGAACCGAAACAACGATCCCACTGTAAAACTCTCGTCGCGATGATCCAACAGCGGGGAGAAGAGGAGATAGGGAGGAGGAGAGATATCAATGAAAGATTGATTTCACCGTGGAAAATGAAATTTCCACGGTGAAATTCCCATCGTCGAACCGTCGGCAACGAATTCTCGCACCGAAATTCGCGGATAGTTTACGCGCGCGTCGAAAAAAAAGCCCCGAAACAAACGCGAGAGAGGGAGGGACACGCACGCGCGCGAAATTTGGCACAATCAATAAGCAGGAGGCGCTTGGCAGTGGGTGAGTT
>NW_017100942.1:856095-873327 GCF_001263275.1 Habropoda laboriosa
AACGCGTGATTTACGAGACAGACGCACGAGAGAGCCGGACGATCGCCGTCAGATTTCCCTCGCTCGGAGTTAATTGGCTGTTGAGTGATAATATTGTTCCTTCGGTTGAACGTTCGTGAATTTGTAAGATGTATTTGTTGCGTGATTTATGAGGTTGTCGAGGTATTGGTACAGGTTCTCGCGTGGGATTTAGCCCTTTAACCTATGATTTTTCTTCTGACTATTCATCTAAGCGTCAGCCATTTACTATTTCAGTACTGTATCAAGTAACGAAAGCTAATCTATCACAGATTAATTACATTCAGTAATCCTCAGTTTTACAAATTAAAAGGAAAGTTAGATTTACGTTTCATTTTTCTTACTAATATCAGTATTTTTCTCACATCTTGACCAAAAAATTTCCGCTACGAGTCTGACACGTTATTGTAGGTTAAAGGGTTAAAGTCATGGGTTTTTCAGGTCAGGATACGGTGACATATTTTTGGGGACGTTTTTATGCAGCTTAGTTTTTGGAAATTTGGCAAATTTGGTTTCACTGAAATTTAGGCAAATTTGGTTTCATTGAAATTTCTTTGAGGAAGAATAAATGAGCAGGTAGTTTGGCTGTTGTGGTATAGTGACGTTTTTTGAGGACGTTTTTATGCAGCTTAGTTTTTGGAAATTTAGCGAATTTGGTTAAACTGAAATTTCTTTTGAGGAAGAATAAATGAGCAGGCAGTTGGAAAAAGATGTTTTGGCTGTTGTGGCATGGTGACATTTTTTGGGAACGTTTTTATGCAGCTTAGTTTTTGGAAATTTAGCAAATTTGGTTTCACTGAAATTTCTTTGAGGAGGAATAAATGAGCAGGTAGTTTGGCTGTTGTGGCATAGTGACATTTTTTGGGAACGTTTTTATGCAGCTTAGTTTTTGGAAATTTGGCAAATTTGGTTTCACTGAAATTTCTTTGAGGAGGAATAAATGAGCAGGTAGTTTGGCTGTTGTGGCATAGTGACATTTTTTGGGAACGTTTTTATGCAGCTCAGTTTTTTAAAATTTAGCAAATTTGGTTTCACTGAAATTTCTTTGAGGAGGAATAAATGAGCAGGTAGTTTGGGGGCAGATAGTTAGGAGAAGATCTTTTGGTAGTTACGACACGGTGACATTTTTTGCGAAAGTTTCTATGCCGCTTAATTTTTGGAAATTTAGCGAAATTTGGTTTCACTGAAGTTTCTTTTCCAAGGACACTCTTCTACTCATCGACAAAAAACTGAAAGTAGTTAGAAAAACATTGAGTAATATTCTATAATTATTTTTTCAAAGAATACCAAATCTAATAGTAAAAAACTTCTTGTAATTTATTAAAATACTCATAAAGAATATAAAACGATATTAAAAGTATTAAAACTAATTGTTTTCAATATTTTCCTACGACGCAAAGATGACAGAGGGAAACATAGAAATTCATAAACAAAAAAAAAAAACAAATTTTCATATCTGCTCATCATTTCTCACCCCAACATCCCACAGCCTATCACTTTCCCACACGATCTCCAACCACACGTGCACCCCACCTTCCACCCAACTTTCTCAAAGTACAATGCAACAGAGCCGCGTACAATTAAACTTCCATCAATTATTTCGCGGCGAAGCTGCTTCTTAATACAGCCACCGGTGGCAAGGTGTGTTTCTGAAAAGGCCCGCCGCTCGCTCTCCTCCCTTTCGATCCCCATTCATTCCGTCCCGGGCCGAAGAATTGTTTCAAGGAGAAAGAAATTGGACAGCGTCGGGATAAAGATAGCGGGCCAGACGGAATTGTTCAGGAATTACCGAGCTTACTCCGGGAAAACGGGGATACCGAGAAGGGAGGAGATCGCGCAAACACGACGGAATAACAGGAAGAGAGCGAGAGATTCACCTGTCGAATGAAATTTTCATTAACGAGATCTCGCTAGAAGAAGAAGAACCGTTTCTAGATAGCGGAGTAACGGTATGGGGATATTTGTATTATTTATGGAGATTTTTCCTTCTTTTTTTTTCTCTTCGGCGGAACGAAGAAGAAGGGAGGAATAACGATGGTCATTAGTCGATCGTAAAATTCAGCGAACGCGAGAAAAGTCTTGAACGAGGGGAAGAAGTGCGAGATAGGGGAGAGGAAGATTATTCTTCTGTCGAACGGTGCAGGAAATGAAGAGTCCCGTGGACTTCCCGGACGATTTAATGCGGCGAGATAAACGCGAGGTAATGTGAGGAAGGGACTGAAGGTGTTTTATTGCCGGGTGGAAAATGTTGTAGTGAAATGTGAAGGTTTTAGTTGTTGATAGGTAATCGTGAGGGATTTTTGGGTTTTTTGATTAATGTTTCTTTTTTTTTTTTTAGTGGAATTAGTAAGGTGATTTTATTGGTGGAAAATGAGATCTGAGGAGGTGATGGAACTTTATTAGCGGGGCTAGATGAGATCTCGTCGTTAAGTTGAGTGGAAAAGGAACGTTGGGAAGATTTCAGGTGAAATCTGTTGAACCGCAGCACGCCTACCAGGAAATGAGAAACTCGTCACAAATCACGAGACGCGGACTCGTGTCGGGCGTTGTCGAAGCTGCCGATTTTTCCAACGCTGTGACACCGGGGCGGCGACAAATCATATGCAACGCGGTTCGAACGTTGCCGGGCGTGCATAAAACACCAGTGACAAGAGAGTTGAGAGAAGAGATGGAGAGAGAAGGGAAGAGAGATAAGAGTAGAAGAGAAAGAAGACAGAAAGAGGGAGAAGAGAAGAGGGATAAGAGAAAAAGGGAGAAGATAGGGAGAGAGGAAGATACGAGAAAGAAGAAAAGGAGAGAAAGAAGCAGAAGAGGGAAGAAAAGCAGATAGAGGAAAAAAGGAGAGAAAAGGGGAAGGAGATAAAGAAGTGAAAGACAGAAGATAAAGAAGAGAAGGAAAGAAGAGAAAAGGGGAGAGAAGAGAAGCAAAGCGGGAAGAGAAGGAGAGAAAGCAAGAGAGTTAAGAGAAGAAGAGAAGAGATATAAGAGAAGAAGAGAAAGAAGACAGAAAGAGGGAGAAGAGAAAAAGAAGAGAAGAGGGATAAGAGGAAAAGAGAGAAGATAGGGAGAGAGGAAGATACGAAAAAGAAGAAAAGGAGAGAAAGAAGCAGAAGAAAAGCAGATAGAGAAGAAAAGGAGGGAAAGGAGAGAAAAGGGGAAGGAGATGAAGAAGAGAAAAAGGGAGAGAAGAGAAGGAGAGAAAGAAGAGAAGGAGAAGAGAGGCTGGACAGACGGCTCGAAATACGGGGCCATTTTTATTCGAAGGGATGCGCCCGGTAAAATGCGATCCGGCCACCTCGGGCCCCTGGGATATTTACGCGGCAAGATGTCACAGGAAGTCCGTGTACATTTGAATTCACCGGAGCCCCCTCCGTTAGATTTATATTACGCTTCCGTGTCGGCGAAACGAAATGTCCTTCCGGCGGATCTCAGCTATCGTCTTTTAAACGGCTCAAGACGTTCCATGGTATTCTCCTCTCTTTCCGCGATCGCCCACAATATTTCTGACCGTTTCACAGGGACCATTCGAAACTACATTACGTGGAATTTAGCAGAAGTTGGAATTAGCGTCCTCTGAACGAGGTTTCCCGACGTTTCTTGGAATTCCAGACTTTTCGCTGGTTACAGAACTCTTCTGGTTGTTTCGGAGACCATAGATAAGTATATTTCGCGGAACCTGGATTTTTAAATTGTTTCTTCTTTTTTTTTGGTCTAAAACTTAAAAAATCATATTTCTTTGTTGTATTCTGTTGAAATCTGTACGTTTGATGGAGACATAGAAACTGAAATTGTCTTTCGACATTAGAGAATATTCAAAATTTTACCATTTCTTCAATTATTCCTTCAATTCCTTCGATAAAAATAATTTTCTCTGCAGCAAAAAATTAATTTTCAACAATCATTCTAAAAAATAGCAATATTCTCGCTGTATGTTCAATTTTTTCACATCCAATACCACCCAACGATACTTTTTCCCAAAAAAATGTCATCAATACAATAACACAGCGAATACGTAACCAAATTATCGTTTCAACTCCATCAATTTACCCTACGTAAACTCTATCGCGCTGAAAATTTCAATTAACAGAAAAAATACAGTACACTTTATAATACAAAAAGAAAATAACCGTTTTCCAACATTCTCTCGGCCGAACTGGAATCTTAAAACGGACGCCGTTGTACAGCGAGCGATTCTCCCCCGGCTGCGAAACGAACGGAACGAAAAGTCGCCAATTTCCTCGCCGATACACCCAGAAAGAAAACGCGGTTTCCTGTTTTATACTCCCGAAGATATTAAGCGGGGAGCAGCGGACTGTCCCCATGGCGCAAACGGCGTGAAACTCACGGGAAACTTTGAATTCGCAATTTAGCCTCCGGAGAGAGAGAGAGGCCTTCTCTGCTCGCGTGCTTCGAAACGAATTCGAACTTGCACCGGGAAAGATTTGCCGAGCAAACAGAATTACCAACTCCGACGCCGGGCGTCGACGATCGCGTGGACCACCGAGAACCGCGTTTTCCGCTGATTTTTCCTCGCTTTTAGCTTATTACCGCGTACACATGTCGCTGTTTTCCCGGAAGAAACGCTCGAGTGTAACTGTTCGACCGCTATCTGTCTTGTCTTTGAGAGAAAAATTAGAAAAGTAACTGATAAATGAAAGAAATTTTGAAATTGAAGAAGGGAAATTACTTAACTCTCTCGAGAATTCGTATCATACAAAAATAAAATGAAAAAGTAATTAATAACTAAGAGAGAAGAAAAGAAGAGAAATTTTGAAATTAAAAAGGAAAATTCTTTTAGTTTCTCGAGAGTTCGTGTGATACTTTATTAACTGACTTTTTTATCGAAAGAATGCAAAGTTGGATGCATGAAGAATTCTGTGTTGCAACTGCGTTTAATGTAATTCAGTTTTCTGTTTATTTCCGGCGTACTAAGCGTATTTGTGAAAAGAGTATTGTGATAACAAACGCGGAAAATAAGTGGAAGACATAACAGAGAGACGGTTAAATTAAACTGAATTAAAGGCATAATAGGGAATCCTTGAAATAATGAAGAAATTAAACGAATTCTCACGTTTTTCTCTTTCGTATGTATTCATACGAGGAAATTGAAATTGCGATTTTAATGTTTGCATTTTAGAGAGGATATTAAGTTTCTCTTTCAATAACGCTCACGATATAATCTTCTGATTATCTTCGAATGCACGAATCGGTAACACGTTTTTTTAGTTTGCGATGAAATAAACTCTGGAAGCTCGATTGGTTCACTTCGCGATGTTCAATTAGCGAAAATTTGAATGGAAAAAAATTTAGGGTACTTATTTCTGTGTTAGAAAAATTGTCAATTAAATTTTATGCTTGCTAAAGTAATTAGAAAAGCAACGAATAAATGAAGGATAATTATTTAAATTTCTCGAGAATTAATATGTTTTTAAATAAATTTATTCCATCTTTATACAAAATTTAAAGAAAGAAGAAACTAAAAATTCTGCTATAATAATAAAACTGGAAGAGTTCCTTTGCCTTTTCGCATCATTTTCTTGCAATATTAAGCATTTCACCCGACCAGAGCGAGGAATACAAAAAATCTGCGCTAAAAAGTGTAACAAAGGACACGAAAAATCTACTGTAAAAACTACTGCCAAATTTACTACACGAACTCCGCTTAATTAACTCAGAAATCTTTGTCATTTGCCAGCGTGAAATTAAGAAACACAGACACCGTTCGTTGCCTCGACAGTTCACGAGAACTTTTTTCACCGGCTCTGAGATTCTTCCCTTTTTGCGCTTCTTCTGGGTGGTTAATAATCGAGGCTTTTCCGCTGTTTACAAGCTAAACGCCGTCGACTTTCTTCCAATGCTTTGATTAAAATAATTTTGTTTTCTAAGTATATGTTTGAATTTTCGCGAATTTTTGCAATCTAAACGCGTCAAATTCTCTCCAATTATTTAATTAAAATAATTTTGTTTTCTAAGTATATGTTTGAATTTTCGCGAATTTTTGCAATCTAAACGCGTCAAATTCTCTCCAATTATTTAATTAAAATAATTTTGTTTTCTAAGTATATGTTTGAATTTTCGCGAATTTTTGCAATCTAAACGCGTCAAATTCTCTCCAATTATTTAATTAAAATAATTTTGTTTTCTAAGTATATGTTTGAATTTTCGCGAATTTTTGCAATCTAAACGCGTCAAATTCTCTCCAATTATTTAATTAAAATAATTTTATTTTCTAATTATATGTTCGAATTTTGGTGAAACTTTTACAATCTAAACGAGTCAATTTTTCCGCGATCCTTCAATTAAAATAATTCTATTCTAATTAAACGTTGGAATTTTGGCGAATTTTTGCAATCTAAACGCGTCAAATTTTCTCCAATCGTTTGACTAAAATTATTCAATTTTCCAATCTGAACGTGTCAAATTTTCTACAATCCTTTGATTAAAATAACTTTATTTTCTAATTACACGTTCGAATTTCGGCGAATTTTTGCATTCTAAACGCGTCAAACTTCCCCCAGTCCCCCAATCAAAACAGTTCCATTTTTTAACTACATCCTCAAATTTTGGCGAATTTTTCTTTCCACCCGGAACGTTCACCTTTCCTCGCATCGCCTCTATGCTTTATTATACCGTAACGAAGCTTTTCCTCGAGAAGAAAAAAAAACGAAAACTCGAGATGAAAGTTACGGAACTGTAGATTGAAAGAAGAAGTTGAAACATTGCTGAACCTCGACCACCACGTTGCAAGTATAATAAATTTCTCTGCAGCAGCAGCGGTGTTAGTTGTTTTTGTAAGCGTATACTTAAGAGGAGAGGATGCGAGAAATTAATTAACGCGGTCGAAGAGTTTATGATCTTCGACGGGAGATTTGATGATAATTTACGATTACGACGTTCAGTTCACCGTGATGCATTACGCGCGTAATGAATTACACTGCCGCTCAAAACTATTAGGACACCCTATAAAACGGAATAACTGTTTTAAAATTCGGCCAAACGACTTGAGTTTTTTTTTTTTGAGAAGTTAGAAAGATTAGTGTACTAGGTGACGTGTGAAAAAATTTTTTGAAAGAACTGCAACTAGTCGGAATCGCGAAGAAAATAGCGAAGGTCGGCTTTTCACAACTTTTTCTGCGAAGCATTTAGTGGATGCCGGATATAACCGGCGCTAGGCAGTGCGAAGCATTTAGTGGATGCCGGATATAACCGGCGCTAGTCGCGAAAGGGTTAACGCACACGTGTATCACACCGTACGATAGTGTTTGCAAACGAAACCCACATCTGAACAGGAATAAACGAATTGGTAAAATTTCACCGGAGATATAGGAAGAACAACGTACAGGGAATAAGTAGCAATTTAAATGACTGTTAAGCTAAAAGAAATCCCCATCCTCGACACATTTGCTCCTTATGCTCGTTTCACCTGAAACTTCAATCTCTTAAGATACATTACGCTGCATGTTTTCAGTTTTAACAGTACACCTTTCTCCACGTATAGACATATTTCATCAGACCTTTCAGTCGCAACCCCTCGTTTTAAGCCTCGCTTATGGCCGGAGCTTTGAAACACACGGCACAAAGACACGCGCTTGAAAAAATCACAAAAGAACGCGGACCCTACAGTACGTTAACGCGCGTTCAAAGTATCCTCACGATATGTGTGTATAATATATACGTATTATATTATATATTCTATATTCTCGTGGTGAAAAGGAAGTCGCGGTATCGAAAATCTATCGCTTGAATAAAACGTGGTTTAAACGCGACAGGCATGTATTATATACAAGATAGGGTGGAAATAAATTCTAAACTTTCTGCTGCTCTCTATTAATATTGAAATTACTGTCGAACAGAATTGTTTAATACAAATTACCACGTATGGAGCATTTTATGTTCCACAAATCTGAGAAATAAATAATGCGAAGAGTTGCTCTGCGCATGCGCGAAAGCGACCCGCGCTGATCGGCAATTGTTGCCGATCCGTCGTTTTTTTTTTTTTTTTTTTTTTTTATGATTTTGACCGTATTGAATAGCATAGGTGGCTAGCAATTTGTACGAGGGACAACCTCCGAAGTGCAAATTGCAAGCACGTTTATGACACGCAAGCCAGTAAAGTCGTTTTTGAGAGTCGCTTTATTTTTATCCTGCAATTGTATTTCTTCGAGTTTCTTCGTCCTCAACGACTAATTGCATGTGCCATAGACGTGACTTTCCAAAGGGTCATCGAGACCGGGCCTAGTGACCGTCGACCAGGTCAGGCCACAGGATCCAAGCCTGGCGGAAATTCCACCACGTTGCTAAATTTCCCACATAGCGTCTTCCACCTCCACTGACACCACCTCTCCTGCCCGGAATAGGTGGGTGTCGGTGGATCTATCTTGATTGGCAAAAAGTACTTACCAATCAGGCGACAAGACCGGCTCACGAATTTCCCTCGACTCGGAAATTCATGAGTCAGTTCACCACCAGACATCAAAGAGAAACATCATAATCTCTAGTCCAACGCACATCATCCACACCATCATTCAACTGCTTCATTAAAATAGTCTACTACGAATTATTTCATTCACGTTTCAACTTCATTATCACACCCCTAATATCCTTATAACCTTAAACGGTCGTAAGGACATACGCGAGTATAGACAGACGCGTATTCTCGTCAGAAACAGAACCTCCGTCACTAATTATTATAAGGCATACTTATTCTAATGTATATATATATGTAGGAACCGACGACGGAAAAATATTGAGGGACCCAACGGGAATCGAACCCGGGACCTTCGGGTTAGCAAGCCGAGGCTTTGCGCGTTACGCCAACCACTCCCTCTCTATTGTCCCGTGCCCGGTTTCCTATTTTTTGGGTATGGAGGCCCCGATACTACAACACTCGGCCATCCTGAACTGACAATTCTCGCCCTCGAATGTCCTCAGTGCAACACAACTCAACTCAACACTTTCGGGTACACTCCCCCACACAGTGGCACTCTCAGCCGAAACTCTGTCTCTCAACTCTTTTTGGGAGACGCGCAAACCCTCTCACATGTTTTCATCTCACAGGCACCTGGCTTCGTGCAGCCGTAGATGCCTCGATCCCGGCTGAGCCCCCATATGTAGGAATCGACGACGGAAAAATATGGAGGGACCCAACACGGGAATCGAACCCGGGACCTTCGGCTAAGCAAGCCGAGGCTTTGCGCGCTACGCCAACCACTCCCTCTCTATTGTCCCTTGTTGGTTTCCTATTTGGGTATGGAGGCCCCGATACTACATATAGTTTAACAATTTAAGCGTGTGATTCAATAAAACCCGAACATAATGAAAGTAATATTTAATTTTTCACTCCTGAAGTACACTTTGAAAATTTAAAAAATACAAAGCTACCGTTATCCTTTCCCACAATAAAATTTCTCGGCCTAAGTTTCCAAAACGTGCAGCAAATATTTGAAAAATAAATATTTCAATTCTTCTCTCCTCAAGTACACTTCAAAAACGTTCATCTGAAAAATGTTCAAAAATCCAAAGCTACCGCTATCCTTTCCCATGATAAAATTTGCAGGCCTAAGTTTTCACAACGTGCACTAAATATTTGAGAAATAAATAAATTTCAACTCTATCCTGAAGTACACTTTAAAAACACTCGCCCGAAGAATGTTGAAAAATGCAAAACTACAATCACTCTCCTTTCCCATAATAAAGTTTCCCGAATAAATACCCAATTATCTACTTGCCTAGCAACCAAGAGAACTCGAAACTCCGTAGGATTAAGAGAAAAACGTGAAAAAAGAAAAAGAGACGACTCGATCGAGACGAAGAAACGTACTCGAGCAACACATTAATTCAACAAATTGTCCCTCTTTTCCTCTGTATTTTCCAAGCAACGAAGCGTCCGAACTTTCCAGCATGCTGAATGCATTCGTTGCAATTAAACGCCTTAACAAGATTCACCGGTATCGAGATCATGGTTGCGGAATTTATTCACTTTGGAGTGCACGCAGAAGCTCGTTCGATAGAGATATCGGGGCCAAGTGTTCTCTCCTCTTGGATACCTGAACGCCAGACAAGAACGTAACCCGTCAGGATTTAATGGTATTATGGCACGGAAAGGTCTTTGGTTCGCGTTCAAGAAGAGAAATACGACGGCCACGGTTACGCGAGGATGGAGCATCGGTTAATAATAAATGTCACTTAGCCCACTGTAACCCAAATTTCCCTACGTTCCGAGCAATACTGTAAGAAGATCGGACTCTTACACGGGGCATCTGCGGGAAAACTCCGAAATAAAGATCCTCTGAAGCATTCTCTTTGCGTATCCCTTTTTTTCTTTTTCTTTTTCACCGTAATGGATTACATTGAATTCGGATTAGAGAGGAGTGTTAGATAATTAATCCGAGATAAGTGGCTCTTTAATTTTTCAATTTTAATTTTTCGCAGACGACGAAAATAAAATTTCTATTGAAAAGTGCTTAGTGAAAAATAAATTTCACTTTTTCCTGTATTAAAAAATTCCTGTGCGTTGAAACATTGTCAATTCTGGAAATGAAAGCTTGACATCTTCGAAATTGTTCCTTAGTACCCTAAAAAGTACCCGAAGTACCCTAAAATTGAATCCATTTTTTCCTTATTTCGTAATATTTTAACTTTAATTTCTTGTAGATGGCGAAAATAGAATTTTTATCGAGAGCAGAGTGTATTTTTTAAATAAATGTTTAGTGAAACATAAATTTCATTCATTATCCTGTATTAAAAAATTGTCAATTCTGGGAATTAAAGCTTGGAATAAAATTAAATCCATTTTTCCCTTATCTCGTAATATTTAAGAAATTCTAGATGACCGATTTAATTTTCGGTAAATTCGCGACTATTCGCATTCCAAGGTAGTTATTCAATATTTCTGCTTAAAATCAACTTATTTTCATCTCCAAAGAAAAGATCTTAACAAGTAACAATCCTAAAAAAAACTAAAACACCGACGATTATTCAAAGAGATTTTCAATCGAAGCACAAACATTTCCAGCTTGCGCAACAAAATTGTTGTTCCCTTTCGTTCGGCTGGAAGAAACCTTTCCAACGACAGAAACGAGCCTTGACCATCTGTAATTAGCCCAAGTCTCGATCAGATCGAACCAAGGAAAAGAATATTCAATTTATTACCCCGTAAAAAGGCTTCGATCTCCTCGGAATTATAATTAAAACCCAATTAACCGACTCTACGACGAACAACACCCAGCTTTATGGAAGCAAAGTGGCTATTTAACGAAAGGATTTTCAACGAATCATCGGACGAAGAGAAGAGAAGAAGGAGAGAAGGCTCGACAAACTTGGCGATCTTATCGCTAAGATAAATAAAATTCATCGGAAAACACGGTTTATTCTTTAATCGCGGTCCCAACCACCCGGATAAATACTCGTTTGTCAAAGGAAATGTTACGTTAGTAGGCTAAAAGCCACTCTCAGGGATTGGCAATTAGGTAACGGCTCGTGGTAATTGATCAACGCTGAAATTCCAGCCTGAGGACGGCTCTGCACAGCCCTGGATCGTCCTATTGCAATCGCTGAGATAGATTATTGACCTGACTAAGGTGAATCCGCGATCGATTTGACAAAGCAGATTTCGGTAAGGCGGATATCGATAGTCGAGAAATTCTGTCGAAAGGGAAACTGCTGGACAGTAACCTATTTAGTGCAGAATTCTCCTGGTCACTCGTGAAAAATTCTTGGTACAAAGATTAACGTAAGAGAGAAAGGATATTTCGAAAATGTTTTCACGTTTTCTGGGTCAAAAATGACCCAAACGCAAAATATGAATCTATTGGCTGTACAAATTAATTCGGTGCCTTTTCTCATAAAGCCTTCACGACTTTATGGAGACTCAAAAGCGCCATAGTTTCTCAAAGACATCCAGAATAATAGAGAACTTCTTTAACGTTAAAATTGCGTTCGATCTTTTGTAAACAAATATTAAAGTTTGTGAGAAGAGGCACAGAATTAATTTGTACACCCATAGATAATAAACTGTTGACATAATGTCAAGGGAACGTAAATTTGACACCAGTGAAGATTATTAAAAAAATAAGAAGGCTACGGGTCAAAAAAGACCCGAACACCGTGGAGTGTCGCGCACCTTCAATTTTCCACTCACAATATTATTCAACTATAATTATCAAGTATAGTGCAATCATACCGTGGGCCACCGATGACCCACGCAACGTAATTATACATTTCCAATTCCCTAGTGAATCTTTTAATTTTTAGCATGCAGCTATTGCAAATCAACGTATACAATGAATGCCATAACGTGGGTCACCGGTGACCCACGCAGCACAACTATAAATTTTCAATTCCCCAGCGAGTTTTCCAATTCCCGGCGTGCAGCTATTAAAAAATAATACATTTGATGAATGCAATATCGTGGGTCATCGGTGACCCACGCAGCTCAAATACAAATTCACGTGAATTTTCAGAAATGTCGAAAATATTTTCACGTCCGACTTGAAAGCACTCTTTATCTGAATAACTAATAGATACAAATAAGTAACTGTGATCGCCTAATTTCTGTGTTATCGCATAATCTCGGCACCGCGACTTAAAACTGCTTTACTCCCGAATTTTTCTGTCGACGCGAGTTCCGAGTGTATGTAATATTCCCGAATCGAATTTTCCATTACCGCAGCATAGATGTGACACGACCACGTCATCAATAATCCGAAAACGACCATATCATTCAGCCTATCAACCGCCATAGCTGATTAGTATTGAAATTTCAATTTGAGGACAGCCAACACTCGACCAGGATTATGGACGCGCGGTGAATCTTGTATTCCATAGCTCGTGCACCGGTAAGTGTATTAAATCATTTTGCTTCGGTAATTTTCCGCGTAAATATTGTAATTAACATCGTGGACATTCGAAACCGTTCAATTTGTTTAACAGCGAAATTCCGTTTAAACGGGAAATATTTTAATTGCCGCAAACGTACGACGTTCGAATATAAATTTTCAAGATTTAATTGCAAGTTTCTCTAGCACTTTCGTTCGTCGATCACGTGAAATCTCAGGTGTACTTTATTCTTCGAAAGGTACTCGTACATACTGTTACATTTTACCCAGCTATATTATCCTCGAATTCAAGCAGAATATTTTAGTTTCGAAAGCAGACGGGCTACAACAGCGGAGCTTATTCAGATAACAGAATGTCCAAACTGTGGAATTAGATAACAGGAATTGTACAGTGGCCGTAGTACAGATTCTCGTGCATTATGAAATCATTGAAAAGGGCTTAGAGTTCCTTTAACAACGGAATCACACGTTAAAGAGCATCTTTACTTAATTAGGAGATAATGAAAATGTGATTTTTCAAAAGTAAGTACATTTTAAGATGTGTTAATGTACTTGTTATGGTCTGTAAATACCGCAGATTTAACACTTTTTTCAAATAAACTTTTTAAATTAATTCAACGAGTTGTATTGAAACATTCTTCTATACGAAAATTGGAACTGTGCTGTATTATTCTTAATTGTGTCTTTCGAATGCAAAGTTCGCTTTAATAAGTTCGTTCACCTTTCGACGATGAAAGAGTAGTATTAATTAAAAAAGTTCAAGGTGTGTAACACGAGACATTGATGCAGTTTTCGATATTTCGTGGAAGTCTGTTTCTTTACGTTTAAACAGATTCGGTGTGGTGTATAAAAATACGACGTCTGAAGTAGAATTTATCGGAGGAGATATTAATTTGTGACACTTTAGAGACGACGAAAATAGATCTGTTTTTTGAAAGATTTGATTGCGATAAACTTGAAGTGAACTTTATTTCTGAAGCTTTTATTGTTTATTTAATGAGATTGGCAGAGTGTACTTTTCGACTGAATTAATGTGGATAAATGACGTTGAAAATTGGATTATTTGAAGACAGCGATAGAAGCAGAATTTTGTTTTTTGATAAGGTAACAAAAATTATGCAATTCGGTTAAAAAGTGTTATACAAAAATTGTTCTATCTAATTTTTATCGATCTCGAATTCCACGAAATTCTTTTAATAAAAAATGACAAAAATACAGAAAAAATTAAAAAATAATGGAACTTACACGAGAAATTATGCAAAGTGGCAGAAGAAAATTATACATATATCATTGATTAGAAACGTTTCACATAAAACCGGCAACAGTATTACTCTCCCAGAGGAATGCAAACTAACAGAAGCCACTTTCACTATTCCAACGCTATTAGGCTACGCATTCCATCGTTTCATCATTAAACACTTTCATTTGACTTTAATTCAACACTTTGGCGCAAGAACCGGTCACCTCCGAAACAGCGATAGCCGGTTTTACCCTACTTTCCCCTAAGTACGTTATAGAAACCTGGCAAACACTCATTCTAGGGTTCGAAAACCAGCTGGAATAGATTACACGTACGAAATAAAAAGAGTTCTGGTAGAAAAAAAAAAAAAACAGCTAAATAAGAAGTACCTCTAAAGAGATATACTTTGAAAATCATAAGTTACAATGTTTGTCGTCAATTTGAAACAGCTGTTTGACAACATTTCAGCATACACACAAAGAAATTACAAAATTAGGCTAGCAGGTTTAGCCATGTCCACCTTATAGTCCAGATCTCTCCCCATCGGGGATTTCTTTTTGTCCGACGCCCCTTTTGTGGAATCAAGTTTGACGGCAACGAAGAGGCGAAGACAAATGTGCAAAACTGGCTGAGACTTCGGGACGAAGAATTCTTTGCTGCTGGAGTAAGAAAGCTGGTAGAGCGATGGGGCAAGTGCATAATTGTAGCAGAGGATTAGCTTGGGAAATGGGTGAATTAGAAAAATGGGACTTCCAAGAGAAAAAGAGAGAGAAAGAGACACAGAGAGAGAGAGAGGCACAGACAGAGACACAGAGAGAGACACAGACAGAGATACAGAGAGAGACACAGAGAGAGACACAGAGAGAGACACAGACAGAGACACAGCAAAGAGAGAGAGACACAGACAGAGAGACAGAGGCAAAGAGAGAGAGAGAGAGAATGTGCGGTGCAAGAATAACAGAGTCCGTAAGATGCGTGTGCGAGGTCAGAGTCGAAAACAGTAGAGACTTGCAACAGCGAAGACTTGCGTGGAATTATACTAAATTCAGCTGTACAATCTATTAACTACACCATAGCGGATGGTTATGACAGGAGAAAAGAGTTTCGCCTCCTAGTGGACTCATCAATAAAGCTACCGGGGGGGACTGTTACATTCAGCTCGAAAATTGTATATACGCAAACGGGAGAATTCAACGAGAACAAGTGAGAATGCTCGCTGGAGGTATCGTTGTAACATTTTATTTTAAATTATACCTGCCCATTCACGACCACGAAAAACCCTCAAACCCTACAATATCGAACTTCACCTCATCTCTACTCGTAACACATTCTTTCCCCCTCGAAGAGCATCCCTGAAGGGAGGATAGGTCCAGAGTAAGAGGTTCGCAATTCCGTTATATCTCGACCGCGAGGTTTCGCGACGGTCCGTTCAAGGACCATATAGTATCCGCCATTCAATCAGACATCACAGCTGATTAGCATTGAAATTCCAAGCCGACGACAGGCTATACTCGATAACGGTATGCACGCGGCCGCGTGTCACAGTCGATACGTGGTACGTGGAAGAGGGGAGGAGAGAGAGAGAGCGAAAGGGATGCACGTCGCGGAAAGAGAGAGGGCCATAGAGTCAGACAGAGAGGGAAACGTAGGATTGTCGGAACGTCGGTGCGGCCGAGGATTCCATTGCCTGATTGATATGTGTCAGGCTTGCCGCATGCACCATTGCCTCGCGGCCAATACCCCTCGGATTGTGCACGTTATATAGTCCCATCGTCGGATCAGGGATCGTATTAAACTCGTCGCGTGCAGATTCGCGAGCACCCGCGCGGAGAACCGGACACCGTTCGAAATAAAATCGAGAAGCTCGGAAATCGCGGCTATTCGCAGATGCTCCTGCCGACTTTATAACCCCCGCGTTTCGTCGCATCTGTTAAGCTGATTGGGTTTATCACACGAACGTTTCGCCGATGTTGGTTTATCGAGGAGGTCCTGATTGAGGTTCCAATGATTCAATGATCATTCCAGATGAAGAATTAAGGGTTAGAACGAGCGTGTCCAATTAGTGGCCCTGCGGGCAGCTTGCTGCCCCAAAGGGCTAGTGTGCTGCCCCGCGGGCAACATGTTGCCCCGCGGGCTAATAATGCAGCCTCACAAGATTGGAAGCTTTTAACATTATTATATGACTTTTGGAGATGCTTTTCATGACTCGACTGTGCTATAATAAAAAAACATAAAAAAATAAAGGAAGTTTTGGTAATTATGTACATTAAGTATATACTTTGTGGACGTAGAAATTTTGCATTTCTAAGGTTTATGTGGACTGCTATGTACAGTCTTAGACGAGAGTATTATGCACCCCGTAAAATATGAATTATTTAAAAATATTGAAGATGAATAGTGAAGACAATCATTTTTTATTAATTTTGACAATATTCTGTTGAACGACTTTTGACCAACATTCTGCCTTTCACCCTTTTTTCTTTTAAATCTGTTCCAAAGTTGACACCGAACAGCCCTGAATTAGACTTGACCCTTCATCTTTCTCAAACCGCTGTTCCAAGCTTCTCTTTGAAAAATTCGCTTCTTGGAACGTGTTCCCGGGTAGAAACGAAAACGCCAAGAATAGAGGAAACCAACCGGAATATCACACATAAATCTTCTCAACTCATTAAAAATCTTCTCGCCAAGATAAAATCAAATTTATTATCGTCCCGATGCTTGGTCGTTTCGTACGTCCAGTGCAGATGTTCCGATCGAGTCAATTCGAAAAAGTGAATAATTCCCGTGAAATACACGAAATTCCACTCGATGTGCAATTAATGAAATTCAAACATCATTCAAATTCTACTCTGTTCACATTACCACTGACGTTACCACTTAGAAGTAACAACAATAATTCCTTTTTCATTCAAATTCCACAAAAATAGAAATTTTTCAAACAACTTCCTAAATTTCTAATTTCAACAGGATCTGTCTTCCACCGCAAAAATGTGCCAGCGTCTAAAACACCGAAATTCGACCTGTCGCCCCATCGTTTCATCAACTGTGCAAAGACAGCGCGTCCAAGTGCGTAGGAAAAATTCCCGAGTGCACGTGAACGATGCACTTGAAAAGAACTGTAAAGAATTTAACGGAGCA
>NW_017100942.1:873342-879212 GCF_001263275.1 Habropoda laboriosa
GTATTTTTCTCGTCGAGGCAGGGAACGAGGGATCCGCGACGTTCGCGAATCGGACGAGCGATTTTCCTTTTTCTCTCCCTCTCCGCGCTCGACGATGAGGATTTAATTAGGGCCGGGATACTGTGGCGGACGTAAAAACGAGATTTTCTTCGATAGAAACGGACGATGAGTTTAATGAGAACTTCCCGAGTAATTTTACGAGCCACGCTGATTCCGGGGAATCGATCTCGTTCCACAGAAACGTCCACCACTCGACGCGTTTTCTCCGCGTTTAAACGAACGGACGCGGCGATTTTGAAAACTGACGGCCACCCGATTGTTCCCGTTTCACGTAGATTAATTAACAGCGATACGAGGAACGGAGAAGCTCCAGGAGGAATTTTAATGGCTTAACTGGTCGCCGCATCGGAATGTCTGATATCGTTGAGAGTAAGAGAATTTGCAGTATTTTGGACGTCATTGGCGGAAGCTGTGATGTTCAATTGTTAATTGTGTTCAGCTTTTAAATAGAAATTGAATCTCTTTGGTTTATTTGATTACGATCAATTACAGGTGTCCCTCAATTTACGCGGAGTATCCGTTCCACGTGGATTCTGTCTGAATGAAGTCTGTCGTCACAGTTTTATCGATGCTTCTTGATGCAAGTACACATACGATGACCAGCACAACGTAATCCACTTTTATCCTTATCTCATCTAGCACTGACGCGTTTCAACATCGCCGAATAAGTTACTGTATACACTTGTTACTTCTAAAACTGCTAGGAAAAACTACCGTGTTACAATTTTCCGCGTAAAAAAGGTGCCGCGTAAATTCAGGGACACCTGTACTTCCTTTTCGTTCTTGCAAATGTGAATGCAGTGCATAATGGTACTGTTTGTTAGAATTATATCGAATTACGATAGAATTCACGAGAAATGAACAATCTCTCAATAAATAAATTATTGTGTTGCAAGTATTGGTTAAGCAATGACGAGTTGACTCGTCTTAAAAGTTCACAAATTAAGTAGACATTTTACATAGTAGATCAAGCTTCAAAAAATCGATTTTTCTTTGCATTTTTTGAAAGTATGAATTTTCAAAAATGCACTATCGAAGTTTGCAAAATTTTGCAAAATTTGGAGTATTTTGCCTTTTTTGTTTTTGACGAGTCTGTCAGCTGAAATCAATGAAGCTATCTTTACCTTCAAATATAGCATTAAATAAACAATAGAAAAACTATTTAAAAAATTATTTTGCATGCTTCGTAAGTGCCTCAATAAGTGAAGAAAGTTTGACACTGTTATTGATTGCATACACTGAAAAATAAACTCTGAATATTGCTGAAATTGAAAAAAAAATATCGTTGGTTAATATTAAAGTTGAATCGGACTGAACACGGGATTGAACTTTTCAACTGGCGAAAATGAGGTCGCTTCGATTACTTGTTCACGTGACAGATGTTAAGAAAGCTTTCCTCTCTGTAACATTTAAATTTATAAAACTTGCTTGTTACCGAGTTTGCCGTTCCACTTTAACCTGACAGGGAACACGTATAACAAAGAAATCGAAACGGACAGTCGTTCGACATTCTAGAAAAAAGCATCACTTGAAATTTAACAAAAATGACACTTCATACTTAATTACAAATTTTAAACTGTCACTCTTACAGAAAATTTTAAACAAGACCTAATATGTATTGTACATTATGTTAAACACTAATAAAATACACAATTTAATTGTAAAAATTAAAAACCATCTTTGCAGTTTAACCCTAGAGCGGTCTTCGGGTCTTTTTTGACCCACCGCCTTTTTATATGTTTAGTCATTTTTGCTGTTATCAAGTTCACGTTCCTTAACATTATTTTAAACGACTCCATGATTTTGGCATTTTCGTGTAGTCTAGAGGAGTAGGATTCCAATTTCGAGTGTAAAGTAGAGTATTTTAAAAGTGAAAAAGATTGGAGGATAAGTTTAAGACACACTTGGATTTCGAGGGTTGATGAAAATTTGTTAGATAGTTTGGGAGTTTGTGTGAGTCACTGGTGCTCTTGTATGCTGATTTGAGGTGGGTCGTTTAAGATGATGGCGAGAAAGATTGAATAGAGAGCGTGATTCCACCGTGGATCATCATGTTTTTAGATTGTATATTGAAAAATTAAGGATTAACCCTAGAGCGATGTTCGGGTCTTTTTTGACCCACCGCCTTTTTATATTTTTAGTCATTTTACCTGTTATCAAGTTTACGTTCCTTAACATTATTTTAAACGTTTATCGTCTAGGTTCATACGTCATTTGGTCTTAGGTCCTTTTTCACCCAAAAGTCTTAAGTGTACAGTACCGAAACGAAGAACGCAGTAGGGTTAAAAATAAAAGTAATTTTTTATCACCAAAATTGTCAAGTACAAATTAAACGTTATAAATAGACTGTAATAAAGTGTAATATTATTACGTCCATAATGTGATAAAAAAAAAAAAAAGAAGAAAAGATACAGAAAAGTAAGTCAGGTGGTTTCATACTTTTTCCCGATAGTTTATCTCTAGCCTCTATAGCTCTCTTTCCCCGCGATGATCATCGTTGGATCGAGCGACCTGCATCGAAACTATGTCGACACAACGAGATAAGTCACGGAAACTTGCCGCTAAGATAAAGACTCTTCGCTCTCGAGTTCCTGAACCCCAATTTTCACGTCCGCCGGAAATTGCGGCGTTCTAGCCACCTCTGGTGAAGCAACTTTGCATTCTCGACGACAATAATTGGTTAACAAGCAGCTGAGGATCACAGAGGGAATTTCTAACAATCTTCTTGCACTTAGCTCTATGCATTATGCACACGGTTACCGCAATAGTAAACAAAAGACAGAAGACTGAATATTTGGGGCATAATTTCAAGAGCGAAAGGGGTTGAATATTGATTTCTTGGAGTTTATTGATCTGTTTGACGGTGTTTCGTGTTTAAATGTAAAAATATTTTTAATATTTCGTTTAACGAGGTTTTGTGTTTAAATGTGAAAGTATATTCAATATTTTGTAATTTTAAATTGACATTTACTTAATTGATTTTTTTATTATAGAAGATATAGTGTTCTATATTAAATTATTGAAGTGTTTTTTAGTTTTCTTCTCAAATAAAAATTAATAGACACGTGTAAACTAAATGTTGGTCATTTTTCAAATTTTCAGAAACTGCATTGTTGTACATAATTAGAGCACTCCACGAAAAGAACAAAATTATTATTATTTTTTTGAATGATTCCGTATCGAACAATAACTGCGCGATAGTTAAGTAAAATACGACATGTTTCTCCTACCTTCGCAATTTCTAAAAATCTGATTTTTTGGCTCTGGAAACACCGCGACTTGGAACCCTTCCATTCAGTTTGTCAGACCAAATAAAACACGAACTTAAAATCCCCGGAATGAAAAATAATCGCAGAACCGGACAATACCGTCATTATCACCACATCGACCAGCAAAATCCTCATTTCCAGAAGCCAACAAAACCACCTGTAAAACCTCAACCACATCACCACTGGCGTCCATCGTTTTATACAACACCCAAGAGACGAAAGAGAGAAGCAAGAAGCAGTAATCGGGTCTGAAGGAACCGGCATGGGTCCTCGAAAAAGTCATTACCAGATAAAACATCTCTGCTGTGTGTATATATACATGGATCATTAACGAGCATCGAGGCGATCGAATAAATCGTCTCTCGGCTAACGAACGAACGAAAGAGAGAGAGAGAGAGAGAGAGAGAGAAAAGGTAGGGGGGTGAAAAAAAAGAAAAAAATGAGGAAGAAATCAGAAATAATTTTTCCCAGGTAGAGAGATATTCGCGAGGCTCCTCTTCCCTATTAAGATCCGCGGGAGTATCTGGTGAAGTTGTCCGAAGTCTGAGTTACGAGGGCAAGCCTGAGAGACGGTGAAATTATGCCGGACTGGTTTATAGCAATTAAAAGCTAAGCCGCTTTCCGCGGCGTGGCACGAGCACGAGGGAATAAGCTTCATTACAACCGCTGTATTTCCAGCAGCCCTCTGTAAGGATAGGGAGAAGACACTTGAACGTACTTTTAATCCTCTCTGTTAGCCGCGGCCGCCGCGCCGCGCCCTCTCGACACGAGCCTGCGCCACGAATAGCGCGAATCCCAGCGATCGTCGAGTCCACAGACCTTGCTGTGGCCAAGAAACGAGGAAAGAGACGATGTACGAGACGATGGCGTGTTTAACACACCTTTCGTGTGGGAGATTTTAGTTCGCGACGCGAGTGATAGACGGTAGACGTTCAATCGCGATGCAGAACCTTTCGTTTTGGAGTTTTCTAATTTTTGAGATATTGTGAAATTTTTGGTTTGAAATTTAGCGGTTTGGAGGTTAAGGGGGAAGTGTGCGATGGACTATAATTAAGGATTAAAGTCGCGCCAATCGCATAGTGCGAGAAAATATTCAGAATGCCTATAGGCGCCAAGGACACAACGCGAGAAAATATTCAGAACGCCTATAGGCGCCAAGGACAGCGCGAGAAAATATTCAGAACGCCTATAGGCGCTAAGAACACAGCGTTAAAATATATTCAGAACGCCTATAGGCGCCAAGGACAGAGCGAAAAAATATTCAAAGTGCCCATAGGCGCCAAGAACAGCGCGAGAAAATATTTAAAACGCCTATAGGCGTTAAGAACACAGCGTTAAAATATATTCAGAACGCCTATAGCCGCCAAGGACCTCGCGAGAAAATATTCAGAACGCCTATAGCCGTCAAGGACAGCGCGAGAAAATATTCAGAACGCCTATAGCCGCGAAGGTTGTTCTTCAGTCCAGAATCACGAAAAATAAATTTTTCTTTGTTTTCCTAGGTTTTAAGGGCTGAGTAGAATTTCTCAAGTGTTGTCAAAGTTTGTTCTTCATTCCAGAATCTCGAAAAATTCATTTCTTATTGTTTTCACAGGGTTTCTGAAGTGTCACGAAAACAAGGATACACTTTTGATGAAAACTGATAAAATTATATTGATCTTGCTATGTTAACTCTGTTAGCTATTCATTTATACAAATAAATCGTTCTATCGTTATCGTTGTTTTTTTTCTACACAAAAAATACATATGTTATTTTACTTTCCGATATTTTACCACAAATACAACTCTACTTTCCTCGATTTCATTTATAAAACGTCGCTGATAAAACACGATGTTCAAACGTAGAAACTGGCGAAGCAGTCGTTGTTCACGAGTTGAAAGACAGCACAGTAAAAGGAAGAAGCGATAAAAATCGCGAAGATCCGAGGAATAAAAGTACTTTCGCTTTTTGTAATTTTTATTTCACCAACTGAAGAAAAATTCTATTTACAAACAGAGAAATTAATTCTTAAAAATTTCGTCTTCTTCCTACTACTTTGACTCCCGTTAATTGTTATTTCCATCAAGTGTTTAAATATGGAAAATATTCGACTGAAAGTACGGAGCACAGTATTAAACGAGGTATGTGAAACACGTGACGAGCAATTTCGTTTTATCTTTATTTCGAAATTGATTTTCATACGTCGGTGAAATGAAGCCTCTCTTTCTGTCCTTTCTACCGACGCTGTCCAGCAATTTTATCAAAATACCATTTTCAATTTCGAATCATTTACCTGGTCTACATTCCTTGCCGAGCGAAGAACAGTACATACTTGCTCTCCGTCAAATTCCTCTTCGGCTTTAATTCACTGAAATTTTCTGTTTTAAGTGATAATTAAAGGCACGTGAGAATCGAACGAAAGAGGAACAAACCATTTTTGTGGTAAATGCTGCAGTAAGTGGTATTTTAAAAAATTTGATAAATTATAACAGAATATTTAAGAATATTTAATACATTTAAATCCCAGTGGACGTTGATTAATGGAAAAAGGAGAGTTACAT